>NW_027176229.1:21729108-21761608 GCF_023055335.1 Clinocottus analis | reverse complement strand
TGAATTATATATATATATATATATATATATATATATATATATATATATATATATATATATATATATATATATATATATATATATTACATTAAATTAGACACGGCACGGCGCTGTGAATTAAGTCTTTTTTTCTAACCCAAAAATACTCTGCGCAGTTCCTCGGCTGAAAACAATATTTCACATGGGGTTCATCACTGAAACAAGGTTGAGAACCACTGATCTAGTTTTTGAACAAAACAAAAACCAGGATATTAAACAGAGTCAGCAGTGAAAACAGAAGCTAAAGTACAATATCACCATTACACAACTTATGACTATGACCAGCCTGCCAATCGAAACACTTGGGTGAGATAGTTGCACTCTGGTCAGAGCTGGCTGATGATTGGCTAGTCTGCATTCGGGGGGCGGGACTTAGCGAGGGGGTCAAACTGGCTCTTTGTGGCCAGTTCAGGTGAGGACGACGTCAAGATTTCGGAGCGCTCGTTCTGAAGGTTCAACAAGTTTCCAGATCTCGACACATGCACTAAAACCGCCTCGGAGATCAAACAATTTAACATAATGATAGTAATTATCTGAATAATCATCCCCCATCGTACATAGCCCTCTACTGTTTTATAGCTTTTCATTTATATCTAGCACCGCATGTTGAACTTGTATTTTCTGTTGTAGCTTTCATTACAATATACAGTAGTCATTGTTGTCATTAAACTGGCCACTAAGTGTAAAAAACTAGGTTTTATTATAATTTTACACTTTGTTAAGTCAGAAAATATTCTGGTTTTGATCATTCATTCTAAAGTAATTAAAGTATACACTGGAAAGCTCTGTTACTACTACAGAAATGAACTGGAATTCTGTTTCATTGACTTCAGTCTCACTTCATTGTTGTCTGAAGGGCACGTCTGAGAGTCTTCACATTCTTCTCACAGTGTTCTCATTTTTCTTCTCTGTTCTCTTGAAAGAAAATATGTGCTCCTCTTTTTTGTTTTGTTTTTACACCAAATTCTATTTTTGCAATGGCACTATCAGCTGGACAATGACATGTATATTAAAGTTGATGCATTCCTATTCACAGCTCGAATATCTCTTTCATTTAAATTATGACTTTCAAATCTGTAGAACTTCTCTGGGCTTCATATTTAAGACACAAATGGGATTTTTTTTTTTTTTTAAGTTGTAGCATAACCACGGGTGTTTTGGCACTAGCAAAATGTAAGTAAGTAAAAGTGAATCATCGGCTACAAAAGAGAAGTTTTCCAAACGTATGTGTATTGTGTGTTTCTTCTTTATTTCAAGCTCTACTACTAAAAACTCAAAGCGGTGCTTCCCGTATCCTGAAAACCTCACAAGAGAACATGACGGGTGTAAATCAATTATGTAAAACCCGGGTTATAAGCCGCTACTACCTTTGGTGGTTGTCTCTGCTAGCTCCCTGTTGTAGCCAGCTAGCTCCTTACTAGCTCTCCGCTGTAGCTAGCTAGCGCTGCAACTAGCGCCCCACTGTAAGCAGCTAGCGCTGCTGCTAGTCCCCCGCTGCAACCAGCTAGCGCTGCTGCTAGCTCCCCGCTGTAGCTAGCTAGTGCTGCTGCTGCTAGGTCCTTGCTAGCTCCCTACTAGCTTCCCACAACCATTGAAGGTAGCGAGACCAGCCCCGGCTCGACGCCCGACATATACCGGTATGTTTCCAGATATTCACGATCCCCAGTTGAAGAAGCCTAATAATGCCCGAACTTTTGATGAGATGTCAAGATGGATGGAAAGATTTATGAACATGATGACGCCACATTGGGTACTTATCAGACGGCTGAGTCACCCGGTACTGACCCTTAGATCCAATTACATTGCGAGTATCAGGTAAAGGTTGTATTTTAATTTGCAGTATTGCTCTTCTACTTTCACATGAGAGAAGTTTCCAGAACCAAACCGTGGAAGGTCCTTAAATAAATTTAAAAAATGAATCGAGAACCGCATGAACAAATTCATAACTTGTTCAGTGCCAAGCCTTTTACCCTTTGAATTAGTTTTAAAATCCTTACTTTAAAAGGTGACAAGTATTTGATGGCAAGGTCACGCTATAGTTACATAATGTAATGTGGGTACAGGCCGTCATGGTGGGACCTAATGAATGCAGCGTCCGGTGTGCAGTTAATCTATAACAGCGTTTCACCCTCTGCTCCCTCATTAGCGCTTCAACCGGAGCCAATGAGCCATTTTTAACACCCGGCTGGAGCAGCTTTAGATGTTCTGTATGCTAACGAACAGCATTGGTCACACATAAACATGAACTCACTTAACTTAAGACACACTTAAAAACACATAAGCATGCACTTACACACACAACGACCCACAGACGCACCCGCTTAGCGGCTTACATGCTGTTCTATGTATAGCACCTGTGGATAAACGTATCCGAAATTCAGGAAATGCGCTAATCTCTGCGCTCGTTCTGTGTAACTGTTATTACTTAATCGTTGCATAAGTAATAGTAGGTCGCTCATGCAGTGAGTAACGCGGTTAATGGAAGCCCCGCTAAGCCGCATCCTCGTGTGTCATTTGAGAAAACAAAAAGTTCCACGTGTACCATTTGTTTTTGTAGAGGCTGCTTCATCAGATATTTTCACTGCTATTTTGTAAGCCACGTTAGCTAGGGGTGCTACTTGCTACTGTAATGTGGGTCTGTCGGTCGAATAGCGGACATTCGGTGATCCTTTATAGCTAGCAAAATGTCAAAAGTTTCCTCTTATCCAGTGAAACATCTCAACATTTACGACATAAATACTGTTTATGATGAAATTTCTGATTCCCGGAGGAGGAATCCTGATTTTTTTATTACGTCATCATGTCAAAGTTGTGTTGTTGATATCAGCAATTTATGGAAGCTCATTACCGTCACACAAAAAAAATCATAATTCTGAGATAAAAAAGTATCTCATCATTTTAACTTTTTATCTCAGAATTTTAACTTTTTATCTCATAATAATGAGTTTTTATCTCATAATAATTACTTTTTATCTCATAATAATCACTTTTTATCTCATAATAATTACTTTTTATCTCATAATTGTGACTTTTTATCTCATAATAATTACTTTTTATCTTATAATTATGACTTTTTTATCTCATAATTTTGACTTTATTATCTCATAATTAACACTTTTTAGCTCATAATTAGGACTTCTGTTTTTTTGTGGCGGGAATGATCTTCCATAGGAATTAGACTTCACCAAAAAAAACAAAAAAACAGAGACTTTACATAACAGAAGCTTCTACAGAATAGAGTACAGCTGTCACCTGAAAGCCAATTTATATCATCAGGTGATTAAAAGAAATCAGGCCAATGGAAGAAAGGCCTGAGATGGAACAGCACGGTGACCTCGTGCTGACGGCTACCGAGCTCGTACAAGTTGGATGTGCGTGATTCTTCACATAAATAAAAGGTTTGTACTTCGTGCCAGTGGCCGTTAGCTTGGGAAGCGCCGTGTTTACAGTGGACGGCTGTCACGAGGTGCTTCTCTGCAGCTCTGGTGTCACACTTTCCACACGTCCACATCACGCATCCCCCCCGCCTCAATTCCATTGCACATAATCCAAACAATCCAATCTGTAAACAACAAAAAAAAACAACCCTGTGTGTCCAGAAGCTTCAGGTCGTCGTTGAGGCCCTCTTCCTCCTCCTCCTCTTCCTCCTCTTCCCCGCCCGGAGGAATGAGACGTGGAGGTTCCCGGCATTCCTCGTGGCTTTCTGTTGGGATTCCTCCCGATGCAGGACCGGCGGTACAGCCTCCGTGTGCAGACACAACAACATAACCCGGCAGCAGAGCCCAAAACACACACCCGTCTGCATCGCTTCCCCCCTCCCAGGCCTCTGGGGCTCCTCACGGTGACGGGGTACTGAAATAGCCCCGTAATCATCATCGCCACACACACACACACACACACACACACAGCAATCATCAGGTGCTGAAAGAATCCCCGTTTAACAACACACAGTGCTGACAGCGTAGAGATGTGTGTTACAGTGTGGAGGGTGCACTGTTAAACACACACACACACACACACACACACACACACAGGAGAGTGTGCAGTGTGTCCATGATAACCGTCTTTAGAGTGTTTGATGAGCTACAAACTCTTTAACACTTTTATGATCCTTCATCGGCATGTCGATTACTTTCTATTGACCATCTTTGTACCTTGAGGTAGCGCAGTCGTGATTCTTAGTGTGTGTGCGTGTGTGTGTGTGTGTGTGTGTGTGTGTGTGTGTGTGTGTGTGTCTATCATTGTCAAGTTTCTTTTTTTTTTAAAGCTCATTGGAACTAAACACAGCCATGATGTTAACCTTTTTTTGGGAGGATGTGAACAGTGGACAATAGGTAACAGTGTTTTGAGTGCGTTAGTGTGTGTCTGTGTGTGTGTGTGTGTGTGTGTGTTTGTGTCTGTGTGTGTGTTTGTGTGTGTGTGCGCGTGTGTGTGCGCGTGTGTGTGTGTGTATGACTAATGATGGCTTAATTCGTGACCATAGAGGGAGAACAAGCAGAGGCAATAAATAGTTAACTAATCTTTCTGTGTGTGTGTGTGTGTGTGTGTGTGCGTGTGTGTGTGTGTGTGTGTGTTTTAATGTCGAGGAAACACATGTCAGAATACACCAAACTGTTTAGTGTCCTGAACCCTGCTGGACTTTTTTATTCCACGACAGAGACCTCGTCATATGTGAGGACATGAAGTGCAATATGTGTAGCCCGAGGTCAGATTAATCATTACACGCACACACACACACACACACACACACACACACACACACACACACACACTCTCCATTGCTCTCTCTCTCTTACACAGACACACACACACACACACCCTTCTTTCCCCTTGGAGTTAAGAGGCAGGCGTTGGTCTATAAAAGCTGCACCCATGAGGTAAAGAGAGCAAAGCACAATCTCTATCAGCAGGGGAGAAACATACACACACACACACACACATTCACACAAACACACACACACTTTGCACGCACAGATTAGCGCAGGACCGCCGTACACACAACACTCTTCCTGGGATATGAACCCTCTCGCCATCACCTGTCTCCTGTGCTGCTTCGGTAAGTCTGGACTTGTGTACTCGTGTTCTGTGTGCAGAGAGCGTGAATCAATGAGATGGAAAGACGCTGAATGGGAAATGTTATGAGGAGGAGGAGGAGGAGGAGGAAGAGAAGAAGGTAAAGGAAGGAAGAAAGGTCTCTGCATGTGAGGACAGGAGAGTGTTCTTTTTGAATTTGCGTCAGGAGCGCGTCTCTGTACGAAAGGTCGACATATTTCAAATACTTCATTGGCCCTTCGGTGGAAAGGCTTGTCCCTCGCTGTTCTTGGCCGGTGCGCGCGATGCGTTCAGGTACCGTGCCGTCCTGGACGCGGACTGGTTGTACTGGTTTTCGGCGTCTAATTTGCAAGCTCTGGATATTATGAGACGACTGGATGAGTCAGACGTGAGGTCACAATGCCAAGTGTACGTAACAAAGCAACTTCATGTCCACGGTCGCCATCGGAGGAGGGAGGGGGGAGAAAATAATAAATGTCTTTATTTTTACGTCCTCCTGGACGTTTAGCATTCATCGCTCCAAAAAAAAATGGCCGAGGATGTTAGACACCCGAGTTGAAACTGTCCCACGTGACGTCAACTTTGACCCCAGTCAACACCTCAATGTTGTCTCTCTCTCTCTCCCTTCATCTCTCTCTCTCTCTCTCTGTCTCTCTCCCTCTCTCTCTCTCCACAGTAGCCTCCGGTGCTGGAGGCGCTCGGGGTTCTGACGCCACGTTCTCCGGGGAACCGGCCCGAGTGACCGGGGGTCCGGCCTTCGGGGAGGACGGCCTCCGGGCTCCGCTGGCCGACGATGACGAGCCGGAGGTAGACGAAGAGGTCTCGGGAGGGGACAGCGTCAATTTCAGCCTCCTTGGTATGCGACCGTCTGAAGCTCTTTCCATCTTGACGTGCTTTGTTTTTTACTCTCTTTGATATTCTGTTTAAAAATGATAATTAATATGTGTTAAGGCTCATATTTCACTGTTAACCTCATGGCACTAAGGCCTGTTTTCTGATTATCTGCTCAACCACAAGCCTGTTTGAGTTATTTAAAAAGGTATAATATGCAGAAAACCCTTGGGAGCGTTGGTAATAAGTTCATGTATGTGTTAGTGGTATGTTGGTTTATGAAAAGGAAAAAAACTTCGGACGGAAAAATGCATGACAAACCATTTACACGTTGTCATGTTTTTCAATACAAAAGATAATTTTGCAAGTCTGGTTTGTTGTGAAAACGCTCAGTAAAAACAAACATTCATTTTGGAAAGTCCAAAATAAGATAAGTTAAGATAAGATAAGTTTAAATAATCCTTTATTAGTCCCTCAATGGGGAAATTACAGGATTACAGCAGCACTGCTCACAAGGAAATAAGATAAAAAGAACCAAGTAATATAAATAAACCGTAGAATTGTAATAAAACAAAATTAAACAGTGAGAATTATATTGAATAAATAGATGGAATAAAAATAAAAATGTGTATAAAAGTAGTTAAACGTACTTAAAGATGCTCTTTAGGTAAGTTAATGACGTATAAAGCTGATCTCATTCTATCAATGACATCCAGTTCAAATTTCTTGACTTCTTTAATTAATGTTTTTTCCATCCCGGGTTTTTAGGGGTTGAAGTAACTAAATCTTTTTTCATCAGGACCTTCCGTCTAGAGAAAGTCCTCTTGAGTTTAAACTGGTCTCTCCTCCCGCCGCAGAGCCGCATCCCGGTAGAGATGAGAAGAGGAAGAGGAAGAGCAAAGGCGGCAAGAAGAACCGGCACCGGACCAAGAGCACGACTCCCCTCAACCCCGAGCACGTCTTCTACACCAACAGCTACACGTCGACCCTCGGCACCACGGAGGATCCCTGCACCTCCACCCACCTGGGCTACTGCATCCACGGCTACTGCAAGTACATCGAGGGCCTGCAGGAGCCGGTGTGCATGTGAGTCCACCGTCACGTGATCACAACCACCAGGATTGTATTATCATGTATTTGCAGAGCTGTGGCTGATTGGTCGCTTCTGTTGTGTCCACTCCCCCCCCCCCCCCTTTCCTCTATCCTCCTCCCATCGCCTCCTCCGCAGATGTATGAAGGGTTACGACGGCGGGCGCTGCGAGATCCAGTCTCTGGGGACGACCCGGACCGAGCCCAACAACACCGAGCTGGTGCAGACGGTCCTGGTGATCATCGCCGTGGTGCTGTCGGTCATCAGCTGCACCGCCATCCTGCTCATGACCTGCGCTCAGTGAGTATGCGGGTTCACGCACGGGCCGACGCAGGTTTTATTCAACTTTTGGGGTGGGAAGCCAGTGAGGGTCGGCGTACATGCCAGTAGTTACTCCATGAGCAGCTCAATGGGAGTCTAAACCCTCTTTATCTAACAAAGGTGGCAGAGACGTGCACTATAAGAACTCGAAAAAAGTTGAATATATTTAAAGTTTTTACTATTTATCTTTTACGAGACTCTTTTTTTTTGCAGGGTCTCTTTAACATTCAATTGTTTGATCTACTTTTTAGCTTTTCCTCAGCTCATTTCCCCCTCTTTTTTGTACATGTGTAAACTATTTTAAAGCTCTATTTTAAGGTGTGGAAACAAGGGATTGGTCCAGTTTTCCCCAAATGTCATGAAATGTAGTGAAACGTGCAAACTGCGTCCTCTCCTGCATTGTTATAATATACATCATTTGACTGTCTCATGTGTTCAGTTTGTGCAGGATCTTCGTGGGTGACACTTAAAATAGTTTCCAACATACTTGTCATAACTGTTATCGGCTTTTCTCTCCTGCTTTTGAAGAAAGCGACTCACAGTATAGGCGTAAAGCGTGAATAAAAAAAAGCGGCGCTCTTATTCTTCTCGGTATTTGTGCAAATATTTTTTTCTGATTATCGAAGCTTGAAGCTCAAAGAATGCACGAGGGGCGACCGCCGTGTGTGGATTGTGTTACGCAGAGCGAGCGCAACACAATCCTCACATCCTGCCCAGAAACACTTCTTGGCACTCAGACACACTGACACATCAGAAAGCACATGAACACGCCCAAACACGCCCACACTGTGCAGGCATTGCTCACCGTGTCTCATTCTTACTTTTTTATTGTAGACTTTACATTCCCCATCCCCAAACTTGTCACGTGGAGGGATCCTGTTACTCATTTAACGACAATTCCTCTCACATTGTAACGGTGTCACTGTATAACGGCAGTTCCTTATCGATGTGTTATCAAATTACATCTATTGTCGGCATGTGGGGCACAGTCAGAGTCCACTGATTTACAGCCGCGAGTAGTCAAAGTACTGAGAGAAAGTAAAACCTAATTCTCGGTAATCAAAACTACCTACCAGTTTAACTTCTGACCAAAAACAGTATCGATAGTCAGGGAACGAATTTAATGTGCAAGCCGCAGAAATGCTGCCAAAAAAACACAACAAAAACAAACACACCTTGACTGCCATTTGTTCAGACAGGATCACGGCCGTGTAACCGAGTCCTGACTTCAAAATAACTCCACCGTGATCGTCTGATAAACACCCGGAGAACAATCGGCTTTTTATGCTCACGTTGAATTGTCTTTTGTAGTTACAGGTCACATAAAAACTTCCTGGCATCCTACCTGGGAACCGGGGCAGAGCAGGAGAAGCTACAGAAACCCAGCGGGGACGTTGTGGTGTGAGGGCGTCGAGTTACGAAGGTGGGTTTCCCTCTTAACCTTTTAAAATGCAAGACTTTGTTTTATAAAACTGTGGATAATAACGTGTTTTATGAAGAAGAACAAAAGCCCAAAACTGCTGTATTTGAATGTATTGAACACCGTAAGTATACAAGTGAAATATAAATTGGTCAGCTTAAAATATCAAAGCTTTGATTTTCGTAAGATTCAACCGTGTAGCGTTAGCCTGACTAGCTAGTTAGCTATCGCTAAACTACTGGCAACATTGGAGCAGATCAATCAAGTTCCATCTATTATCCGAACCGCTTATCCTGTTTATGGTCGCGGGGCGCTGCAGCCGATCCCAGCTGTGGGTTCACCCTGAAGAAGACTCCAGTCCATGAGGCAGACATAGAGACAGACAAGCATTCACGCTCACATTCACACCTACGAGCAATTTAGAGTCCAATTAACCTGCGCAGCACGTCTTTGTACTGTGGGAGGAAGCCGGAGAGAACAATCAATCAAGTTATCAACCATAATTGAGGCGCTATTGTTTGGGAAATGACTCCATGTAAAATATTATAACTATTATTAATTGATAATAATAAACTAATGAATCCATTACTATGGTAGAACTGTAACAATCAAAAGCCACAGCAACAGTGACTACGCTGAATGGAGCTCAGCGAGCGGTCGATGGCCGGGGCTCCGAATGAAAACCCGAACCCGATTCCCTCAACTTTCCTGCAAACGCATCGTGATGCTGCGAGAAAAAGATCCTGCAACCAGGCGCTCGTGTGCAGAAGTCTGGCGTAAGTCCTCAGAGGGCGGCGCCGGGCCTCTGCGCTCACGTGAGCCTTAAGCCAAACAGGAAAGAGGGGGCTCAGAGCGTGAAGGCCTGTTGTTGCCGTTGTTGTTATTGAACACCGCAGGTTTGCATCACGCTGCGAGGAATCTCCACTGGAGGAATTAGCCGGGGATTAGCCGCGGGGGGAAATGTCCCGGCCCGTCCCGCCGCTGCACGCATACCAGCGTGAAGAGGAAAAAAACCACACACTCGGATGCCGCGCGCGTTCACCTGCGCGTCAAAACAATAACAGTGCTGAAACACCGGCTCGACACGCGATGCCCCGTGACGTAACGGCTGGATGACGCCACGTGTTTGTGGTCGGATCTCGAGGCGCTACGCACGCACACTTGGGAGCGTGTCTATGTTCCCTTTGGCCCATGTTTCCTTTGGCCCATGTTTCCTTTGGCCCATGTTTCCTTTGACCCATGTTCCCTTTGGCCCATGTTCCCTTTGGTCCATGTTCCCTTTGGTCCATGTTCCCTTTGGCCCATGTTCCCTTTGGTCCATGTTCCCTTTGGCCCATGTTCCCTTTGGCCCATGTTTCCTTTGGCTCATGTTCCCTTTGGCCCATCCCTCGACCCTTTGTTCCCTCGACCCCTTGTTCCCTCGGCCCCTTGTTCCCCCAACCCCATGTTTCCTCGACCTTATCTTCCCTTGACGCTTGTTCCCTCAGCCCCATTGTTCCCTGGGCACCTTGTTCCCTCGACCCCATGTTTCCTCGACCTTATCTTCCCTCGACCCTTTGTTCCCTCGGCCCTGTGATCCCTCGGCACCTTGTTCCCTTGACCCCATGTTTCCTCGATCCCATGTTTCCTCGACCTTATCTTCCTTCGACCCTTTGTTCCCTTGGCCCCTTGTTCCCTCGGCCCCATGTTCCCTCGACCCCATGTTCCCTCGGCCCCTTGTTCCCTAGGCCCCTTGTTCCCTCAGCCCCTTGTTCCCTCGGCCAAACGTCCATTGTTTCCGAAGGCCCATGGCTCAAAATATAGCCGACAACAAACGCAACATGCACAGCACAGCACATGGCTAATTATGATGCAGAATGATGTCATCAGAGCGTCCCAAGGCATGACCCGCCCTCCTCTGCCTCTGATTGGCTTACCCTGATATTCTCACCCTAACCCCAGCCAATCTCTCTCCTCGTGCCTAAGCCCACGCAACCCAACCGATATCGTCAGTGTGATATCTTCATACCGTATAGACAGATTTCAAGGGAACAAGTGTCCTAATAGGTGCTGAGGGCAATAAAGGCGCTACCTCGCTACGTGCTCACACAGAAATGTTAAACTGGAGTCAAAGCAATGTGGGCGTGCAGCATTCTCCTCTCAGTCAGTGTCCACCCTGAGAAAAGCAGGTCTGCGTCACACATACGGCAAAGATTGCAAACCTATTTGCATGTTCGCTTCCTAACTATAACCTTTCAACGTGTGGCTTGTCGGCTTCCTCGTCGGTTACATTCCTACGTAAATACTCACCAACTTTACGACTTTTTTACAATAGCAACCGCAACATTGCGACAACATAGTCTGACGCGGAACAATGGCGAGAAAGGAGCGGTCAGACAGTTGGACAGGTGGTAAACACGCTAACGGATTGTTTGATCTCGTCTGGAAGGTAAAAACCAAAAGTGCACACACCCAGAATGTTAATAATCAAACCACGGCGTAGGAAATTAGGTCAAAGTGAAATCAGGGGGAAGTAGTCAGGAAACACACTTCTTTGTCGTTTTTTTTCACGACAAATGGAAAACTGTGGCTTTAAAATCGGTCGCGGCGAAGCAACCAGCGAACGCGCAAAGGACAATACAACCGTTCCCCTCATCTTCCTTTTTGAAGAGCAGTTTCGTAATCTGCTCGTTGTCGCTACGTTGACGAGTTTATTGACTTCTGATTCTTCTCCCCCGTCTGTCTCGCAGCCGGCTGCACGACTCAAGAGGACGAAGCGAACCGAAGAGGAGTCCGAGGAACCCCCGAGAGAAAGCAGTAGAGTGAATAGACTGCTTCATTTAGATGCTGTGTAAACAAAAACAACAACAACAACAACAACGAAAAAACAGAACTTGTTAGAATGTAATTTATTTAGTGTAATTATTTATTGCTATTGTGTCTTCAGGCGTTTTTATTTTATTTATTGCACACTGCTGTTGTTATAGGTCAGAGAAGCGCTCCTCATCTCTCTCTGGAAAAGGGATGGAATTTGATCACCAATAAAGTGTCTCAGTGTTACGTGGAAGAGTTATTTATTTGTGCGTTGCCCTTTTGTGTTTACGTTCCCGTCCCGTACCAGATATTCGGCGTATGAGAATAACCCTAAGGGAGAAGCTCTCTCTCTCTCTCTCTCACTCTCTTTCTCTGACATCAGCGAGGAATTCAAAGACTCATGAGCGCTACACAAAAGTATGGGAGGCTGGAAAGTCTTTAAGTGTGTGTGTGTGTGTGAGAAGCAGAATTTATATTGCCTCAGCGTTGGACTCCTGGATGATAAATCATCTTGCAAACACACACAGCTCGTCGTTACGCCACCCACATGAATAAGCAACCCCCCCTCCTCCCTCCCCTGCATGGGCAGGTAGGCGCCGGGCAGCTGCACAGGTGCACTGGGAGTGTCTGCTGCGAGTCTATTTCGGGACGTTCCAGGCCACCACTAAATAAAAGGGCTTGAACATAATTAGACGGTTCCAAGTTCAGGACAAAAGGAGCCTGGAAATAGAATGCGTGAAACTATGTTAGCCTCTTTGTGCGCCGCCGACACAGGGAGACAGATCTGCAGCACAATGTGACGTTTGGGATAGACAAAGACACAACTATAAGAAGGATAACGAGCCTTTAAGCTTGATCTAGTTCAACAGAAGCTCTGTTGTATTGAGGGAACGGAGGAGCCAAAGTATAGAAGAGAACAAAGGGAAGGATAGCATAGCATTGCTGCTAAAGCTATAGTTTTACAAGGTAAACGTTGTGGGCAAAATAGTGGAGTTTCATGAACTGCGTCTGAAACAGACAACAGCGCTGCGGCGTGGGAGCCTTTAAGTCTCGTCCACACCCGACTGGGGAAAAACCATCCCTTTACTTTGACTTTGTAGTTAGTTAGCTAACGGTGTGCTGGTTAGCTAAAGGTGTGCTCGTAAGCTAACGGTGTGCCTCCGAGTCCCTTTCATCTACTGGCGAACAAAATAAAAATGATAAAGGCACATCCAATGTTTTAAATCAGAGAGCACAAATGAGACGTTTTGTTACTTCTGCGAGCGCTTTTACGTCTCTCACGTTTCACATATGGCCGCTCACGCGAGCACACATGCAGCTCGCCGAGGAGAAAGAAACATGCGTTGACTCCGAGGGGCTTCGACCTCTAGAGACGAGCTGAACACAACAAAAAATATAAAGACAAAGTAAAGAAAACTACGTGTAGCATAAAGAAGAAAACTGTCTCTGTAGCGTAAGTTTAACATACAACTTGCATGTAGCGTCCTAATAACTTAGCATTAGCATACCGGCACAAAGAACAGCTTTTATTCTTCTTTTGACTATTGCATGGTCCTCCTGTGTCTTTGTTTTTTATGTAAAGCGTCTTTGGGTATCTAGATACGGATCTATACAAGTTTTAATTATTATTATTACAACAATAGGCATAACACTGTGTACTGTCACTGCAATGTTTTTCCTTATCAGCTGCCGAAAAGGCATCACAATAAAGGCGAATTAGAAGAAAAAAACGAACCAATGTCAGACCCAATTATTTAGAACAATGTTATTTTCTAAGCTAAAGCTGGATCAACACCTGTTACGAGTGTAATGTCACTTTATTTTGGGGGAAATAATTGGTAGATTTTACAATGTGATCAGGAAAGGAAGTGGCTGCATCACATTATAAAATGTAAAATATCAATAAATCGCTGAATCGCTTTAAGTCTGACGCTTCATAAGTTAATACGAGTATTGCCAGAGTGAAGTCAAATTATATGTTATGTGTTCTACTCTGTTACCTCACAATTAAGTCGTTGCACTCAGAAGTCTGATGTAATTTCATAACTCTTAAATTTCATAAATTATAAGACTCGACCACACCCTTTATTATGGGTGTCATAACTTCATCATGATATAATTTCCCACTCCCGATGTCATTTAAATTCAGATACTATATAAGTGTTTTTGTAACAGAAGTCGACTCAGATGATAATTTTCCAGCATTTATTTGCTCCTGCAGAAAACAATAAAACACACACGTGGCCTTCTGGTCTCTCTCTGCACATCAGCTTAAAACACACAAAACAACAGCATTTATACAGTGAAAATACACAACAGGGCGGCCGGAGAGGCTCAAATTAAACAATTTAACTCTGTTACATTTATATAATGTCCATGTTTGGGCCAGCCGGGTACCAGGCAGACATTAGCATATAAAGACATTAGCATATTAGCATGTAAAGATGACTGTGACTCACCTTCCAGGATACAATTTCCGTCCATAGAACAAGGTGTTGGTGTGTGTCGCGTCACTAGTGAGCGAGGGAGAAGGTGAGGTGAGGTGGGCCGCTCATCCAGGTAAACATTTACTCTTGTGTGCGCGCGTGTGTGTGCGTGTGTGTGCGTGTACGAGGCCGGCATCTCCATGGCAGAAATGGCTATATATACACGCCGAATAACATTCATAAAAACAATTGCGCATTCACCCATCTGACAGAATAAGTTCATACGGGCGTGGCGAGCTTCGACAGTTTCGTGGCACTGAGGTGGGCCCGTGAGCTTTTGTGCGTGTCTATGGAAACACAGTCAACAAACGGGCGATGGTTGGTCAGCGATAATTCACCTGGAGCTCAAATAAAGGACATGCTGGAATGTCCTGGGTGTGGTAGACGTCATATCCCCTCCTTCACCTTTCCAAGAGAGCGCTCTGCTAAGTATCTTTCATTTCTTTTCTTTGGCAGCACTTTATAATAACAAGTGCACACTATTTAGCATTAGTGAAGCATGAATGACGTGAATGCTCATTAGTAACTCACTCATGAACACAGTTATGAAATAAAACTGGAGGCTAGTGAGATGATTAAGGGGATAGGAAAGCATAACGTGAGAATGATTTGATGATTTGACCTCTTCTGACATCTTAATCTTTTTAGGTCCAATTTAATGGGGAAAATTGCGAATGGTTTTCATTCAACTAAATACTGAATATCTCCTCAACCTCAAGGTCTATTTGATGAATTTAAAAACCTAAAATATACATAAAACCCTTGTGAACATAGATAATATGTTAATATAGTATGTGTTAGTGGTATAATATACATAACCAATATACATTTTTAAAAATTAATTATAAAAATACAGGTTGTTTTTTTTTATATTGTAACTATAAAATTGAATGCTGAATTTGATATATATCATAGCTCTATATGTTAGGATTGTATGTACACATCATATAGATGTAAATGTGGACCCAGAGAAGGAGCAGTCATTTGTTCCTTTTACAGTAGCCAATGGTGATCTTAATCTTAAAAAAATGAACATTTCCAATAATTTATCTCTCATTAACAGGACTAAAAACTGAGGGAAACCTCTCTGTAAATGACTGCACCGCGTACGCCGGTGGAGAGCTCCACCTAGTGGTGGCGCAGGAGAGCGCGGTGGCGAGAGGGTCGGGGTCCTGAACTTCTGTGACAAACCCTCAGGAATTTAAAGTGTGGAGCGAATAAATACTGCAGAGTGACGAATGAGCGCTTTCAAGCTCCCGGAAACGAGAGACAAAGGAGCCGATGAATAATGCTTCCCAAAAAATGTCACTGTGTCAACTTTGATAACAATGGCAAATGTTTCCAGAGCATCGTGTTGGATTACATTTCTTTTAATATTTAAATGTTATGTTGAGAACTCCAGGTTCAGATTACTTAGTCCAGATTTAGAGTCCACGCAGTTTGTCTTTTTAGTTTATTCCGTCTTCTAGTATAACTTACTCACGCTACTGATACACACAAGAGACAGCGTGAGAATGTGTCTCTTGTGGTTTGATTAAGCACACACACTTTTCTGCTCAGAAGTTCATGTTCTTTGTGTTGACATTATTGTAATTTACCTCAAAAAAAATATGCGTTTACAGAGACAACGTAAATGCAAAAAAAACGCAAAAAAATACAAACACTGATACATGAACACAGATATATGAACACTGGATGAAGACATGACATTCACAGTTTACAAACGACACCATGACGATGTAAATTTGTGTCTCTGACCTTTAGATTACGTAACAGGTTAACGTTTTTGTTTTTTTAAGCCGTACACTGAGAATACGAATTAATAACAACGAAATATTTACTCACTTGCCCATGAATTAGCGTAAAAGTCAGGTTATAAGCTGCTAGCACCTTCGGTGGGTGTCCACGCTGCAGCAAGCTAGCGCTGCTGCTAGCTCCCCGCTGTAGCAACCTAGTGCTGCTGCTAGCTGCCCGCTGTAGCAAGCTAGCGCTGCTGCTAGCTACCCGCTGGAGTAATCTAGCGCTGCTGCTAGCTCCCTGCTGTAGCAAGCTAGCGCTGCTGCTAGCTGCCCGCTGTAGCAAGCTAGCGCTGCTGCTAGCTACCCGCTGGAGTAATCTAGCGCTGCTGCTAGCTCCCTGCTGTAGCAAGCTAGCGCTGCTGCTAGCTGCCCGCTGCTGTCCACGTCCCCGCTGCCCGAGTCGGGTGTCGAGCCGGAGCTGGTCCCGCTACGGTGGTTGTCGGGGCGCTAGTAAGGAGCTATCGGAGAGCTAGCAGCAGCGCTAACTGGCTACAGCGGTGACACCTACCAAAAGTAGTAGCGGCTTGTAACCCGACTTTTACGGCAACCTTTATAACATAATTTTTTAGAAGCCTCAGACTCAATTCAAGCTTCCGATGCAGGAAGTGATGAATCTCTGGGGTTGAGAAATGTGACTTTGAGATAGATCATTCATGGATAGCTTTAGATAAGAAAAGAAAAGAAATCTGTGCAATGTAAATCACCTTCATGTAAAGCTGCAGTAGAATAAAGTGAACATACATATAAAATAAAAACAAAGGTAGACATTAAGTGGGTTTAACTTGGTCAATAATGCTGGTTTCTAGTTATATTTCAGACTTTTTCATGGTCTTCTCGATCCAGACGAGCTGTTTCTCTGACAGGAAAGAGTACACCCCGGGTTTTTTAATGTCGCCACACTTCCTCCCAAAAGACGTGACGCCAACTAGCGCTCCATCGCAGAGCAGCGGGCCTCCCGAATCCCCCTGACGAGAGAATCAATACGCAACGTGTCATTTTATTATGGCCGTCATGGCGGTTGTTTATTCCTGCACCACCCAAAAACGCACTCACCTGACAGGTGTCGGCCCGGTTTCGGCCGTTGGAGCCGGCACATATCATGCCTTTGGTGATGACGGGTTCCAGGCCGTAGTACTCAGGGGAGTTGCACTTCACTCGGTCGATCACGGTCACGTTGACGGACATCAGGACGTCCGACGTCTTCTGGGCGAGGTGTTTCGTTTTCCCCCATCCGGCCACCAGACAGCTGGTGGTGGCCGCCGGGTCTTTGGCGGTGTTGCTCAACGGGAGAAACCGCACCGTCTTGGTTTGCTTCGCCATTTTGTCGAGCTGAAATTCGGAGAAAACAAAAAAAACTAAAACTCTATCCACCCGCTGCCCGAGTTGGGCGTCGAGCCGGGGCTGGACCCGCTACCCTGGGTGGTTGTAAGGGAACTAGAGGGGGCTAGCGATAGCTTTAGCGGGAGCTAGCAGAGAGCTTTAGCGGGGGAACTAGCAGCAGCGCGAGCTGACTACAGCGGAGAGCTAGCGGGACACCCACCAAAGGTCACAGATGCTTGTAAACCTACTTTTATGCCACTAACAAACCCATTTCTGTTCTTTATTATTTTTGGATGTATGTTTAATGTTAATAAATTTAAATGAATAAAAACTTAAGTGACAAGTTTCTCTCAAAATGTCGATTTGCAGTTTGGCTTAAAAACCCCATAAAAAGCTAATATTGAGTCCAAAGTTATTGCCCTTCATATATTCTCCAGTCATGTTGAACCACTTCCCGGTGCAGATTGTTGCATCTTTACTTCCTCTTTGTGGTAGTAAAAGTCGTATAAGCCGCTACCTTCGGTGGTTTCCCCCGCTGTAGCCAGATAGCTTAAAGCTAGCTCCCCTCGATCAGCCCCGACTCGACACCCGACTCAGTAGCAGCAGCTGCAGCGGGGAGCTAGCAGCAGCGCTAGCTGGTTACAGCGGGGAGCTAGCTTGGACAACCGCCGAAGGTAGTAGCGGCTTATAACCCGACTTTTACGGTAATTCACTACCGTTACTGTTTGCTCACCTTGAGCAGCATGAGGTCGTTGACCTTCTCTTTTGGATCGTAGCAAGGGTGAAGAACTTCGCGCTTCACCTCGCGGACCTGCCGGGACTCTTTTTCCTTTCCCGCGATGGAGTGCACCCCAAGAGAGACCTTCTTAACGCTGCAGGAGTAGGAAGCAGGGTTTTAGTAGCAACCTTAACATGCTAGGAGGGAATAAATGAAGGATGATATAATGACGTTATCACAGTTGCATCATTATGTGTGCATTTTGTATATTTATATATATGTACCTCTTTTTCACTTGTGTTGTGTTTTTTAACATGCAGATTAACATTGTTTATAGATGCTACAAAGCTCAAGCATACTTCTCAGGTTGTGTGTCGTTTGTGCGTGTTTTTTTTAAGTGAGTGACATTTGGACGAGACGACGTCATCGCATGTCTTTGTCTCTCGCTCGTCAGAAGTCTGTTCAACCTTCTAGTTTACCAGTTTTTCTCTCTGAATACACTTTCGCTGACTTAAATCTTAATAATCTTTTCTCTTATGTTCAAGCGCCAGGTTGCAAATCCCGTCTCATCCACGTTGGACGTGAGAACTTATTTTTACTTTAAAGAGCAAATTATAACTGAACAATTATCCACTGAAACTTGAGTCTAAACAGCCAGAACACAAAACCTTTCACCAGTAATAAATAAGCGTTGTGTTCTTACCCGGCACAGTGGGCAGCGGTCAGGACCCAGGACGGGTGGATCAGTATCCCGCCACACATGGGGTTCTCCATCAGAGCCATGAAGGGCAGCGAGTGGGGCTCCACTTCTTTCCCGCCGATAATCTCAGAACCAAGACCTGAAACGAGAACACACGCTCAGCTGTGTAGTTTCACACACAGAAAGAAGTTGTTAAATTAGTCAAAAACAACGGGCACATTGAAAACACACTATGAAAACACACATTGAAAGTAGCACGACTTTGCATCGTGCATGATTACGACATCGCAGAGTAAAATGACTGTGAAGTGAACATTTCACTCACTGGACTGGACAACGAGGAGGAGGACAACAGGAGAGAGGAAAACAGTGAAATCCCTCAAGCGGACCATTTCTTCTTCTTCTTCTTCTTCTTCTTCTTCTTCTTCTTCTCTTTGATGTGACACTGGAGGCTCTGAAACTAACCTCGATGCACACACTTGTCTTTTATATGTCAGGCTGGAAGGATGTGGTCTGACCGTGGTAATGCACGACTCAGCAGAATGGGTCTCGAACATCACGTATCATCGGACGCCTCCCGTCTTCATTTGGAGGCCTCGCGGTCACGGTTTCTCATTTCCCAGCAGTCATTAGATCAGTTCCACCGTTGCTGACAGTGTGTGGGGTGCTGCATGGTGCAGGTCCCATCATCAGGGTGCAGACTGGTCACCATACTGGTGAGCCTGGTGGGAACCAGTTTACTGGACAAGCCCCACAGCTTCACTTATGAGTGGATGAGTGTCATCATGACTCAGAGGAAATCATGAGAACGTGGAGCTGATGCGACACAAGAGGTGAACACTGAGGAAAGGCATTAATAAAGAAAAAGATAACTGCTGTATTTAACGTTGTTCTGACTTTTCCCCCATAATTTTTCAGATTGTGTATTTGCCTGTTGTAGGAGCTACTCATTGGCTATTATGTGCATGTTTAGGTTAGATTTGTTGATGTATGAGGATAGTTTTTAGTTTCATTATTTATAGTTGTCGAGCTTATCAAAATACCCACGATGCATCAGTGGCCCTTTGAGTTATGTTTGTCTTCTTTGGTATGACCACTACACTTGTTTTTGCACATCATTGACTCTGAATTTAATCATCAGTGCGTCTTTCAGAGTGAGAGGTTTGGGGGTGACAGAACTCCCACGCTGCCGCCTCTCTGTGAGGCGTCTGCACATTTAACCCGAAAGAGGTCGATGGGGGTCTTTCTTTTCTTTTTAAAAGGAAGTCTTCACCACAGCTTCCTTTGCACGACATCTCTGGCGTCTCGTCTGGTCACACACACGTCTCCGCCAAGAGTTCTTGACTTTGCATCTGTTGATATGTACATGCACAATATGTACATGACAAGTAACACATGTCAAACATAAACACATAAACAGATATACACATCTACACATGCACCTGATAAACAGAGGGAATCAAGCCCCTACATGGCACAGATAACAATGTTTATTGGGTTACATATCACAGGAGGTTACCTTCATGTGCAAGAAAGAAAGGATATAAAACATGGACTCAAACATTCAACTTAATTTTTACGAGTTACACAAATAAATACATAAATATAATTAGTCCCATGTGCACATTATTTGGGTGAGTTTGTGGTTATATACAGTGCGTAAAGGCTGCTTAGATTAGGTTAAAGGTGCAATATGGATGAATGGGGACATGTAGTTCATTCATTTGAACACAGAGTGGCACATTAGCTTCCAAAGGGCATAGAGGGAAGTGCCAGATAACGGGAACAGGTGTGCGTGGATGAGAAGCACAATAGTTTTTGTGGACGCGGGTCTCCACCCGGGTCGCCTTCCACGTGCAGTGACGTTGTGCGATCACGCGTCCCAGATGTGAAACTGCTGGTCCGCTCCAGCGGAGAAAATCTGCGCGCCGTCGGGGCTCACGGCCAAGTGCAGGACTCGATGAGAGTGACCTGAAAGGTCAAAGATCAAAACACGATTCAACTTTGACCTTTGTGAATACCTTCTTTTCTCATTTAAAACAGGGGCAAAGCTTCATGGGGACGTTTTCACCTACATGCCATCATTTAAAGTTTATTCACATCAAGTTTTTAGCAACCTGCAAATTCCTAGTTTCACTCAACAGCGAGTCACAAAGACACAGATCAAGTTTAGGACGCGTAGAAATAAAAACTAGTCTCAGTGAGCGCCACGTTGCTTGCATGGATTTAAAAAATAGCCAATTTATTTTTTATTCTAATATGAATACGTCAATTACTTAAAGTAAAGAAAGTCATGAAGATATTGTAAATGATCTTCATAGGATTGTTAGAGGAAACAGTGACGCGTCATAGCAAATGTGGTGACTTTTGATGTGTTCAGTTCGCAGTTTCACATTCGTTAGAAGCCCCAGGCACGAATGAGTCGGCACAAAATGGCGAGACCGAAATATCTCAGCGGTTATTGTCGTCATCTTCAAACGATATTCAGTGCAAACATTATTGCAGCCAGACTAGGACAAAAGTTTGAGAAGCCCGGCTCTGACCCGACAGCTGGCAGACGGGCCCGAGGGAGGGGAACTGCCAGGACCAGCAGCGGATCTGGTGATGAGGAAGACCGTGACCTGTGAGCAGACGTCTCTTCTGCTCGGCCCAGCGCAGAGAGCAGATCTGCAGGAGGAGGCGTGCAGAACGATTAGTCCGATGTTGATGCACAGTACAAAAAAAAAAGAAGAAAAAACACTGTGAGTCTAAAAGGGGACAATTCCCCCTCATCCGCACCCCAAAAAATATTTACTACATATACTTCCTGTCATGAGGAGCGCTAAAGGGTTAAAGGTCAATCATGACCCAGTTTCTGTGAACTATATGGCACTCAAAGGTCACTAAGAGGAGTGACCTTTGACCCCTTAAAGACAATGCCTCTAAAACTAGGCAACTCACACAAGAAACATCTAGATTGATAAAAGAGCATATACGTGTACATATTTTTGTAACTGTTCCTTTACTCACCTGAGAATTTGTGTTGGCAGAAGTCACACAAGTCCCCGTATCTGTGTCCCAGACTCTCAGCTCTCCATCGTTCCACCCGCCTCCCGTGGCGATTATCTTTCTCTGCCATGGACACCAACCCATCGCCTGAGCACAAAAGTACAATGAGGCCAATACACACACACACACATGCACACACGCACATGCACGCACACGCACACACCTTAACAGCGCTGGGCTGTGTCATCGTGACGATCGGCTGGCGTGACCCCGGCGTGACCCCGGCGATGCCGTCGCCCCAAATGCGGAGCAGGCCCCCCGTGGAGCCGCTGGCCAGCCGGTCGCCTCCCGGAGACCACTGGAGGCCGCAGACGCCGTCCTCCTGCACGGCGGCCCCGGTGGGCGCCGCCGGAGCCCGAGGGTCAAGGTGATGGATGCGTCCGAGAGCGGAGCCGCTGTGCGGGGGGGATTGTGGGAACGGGTCATTTTATATATATAAAAACTACGTTTCCGTTCGTATGTGGAGGTCATTCCTGCTCTCGTGGCGTTTACAGATGAACGAGTGATGCTGAGATTCTTCGTAACTTTCTTTTTGAGTCAACGCGCACCTGCTGAGCAACTGCTGCTTCCAGGAAAGCCCTCTGACCACGGAGAGGTGTGACGGCAGGCAGCTCATGTTCCGCTTGCGTTCAACATCCCACAGCTACGAAAGTCATAAAGAGAGAGAGGGAGAGAGAGAGAGGCGCCACAAACCAGTCATCCTGCTGATGTTACACCCTTCCCCCTCTCCCTCATGAATCAGTTTCCACCACCGTCGTACTCGTTCGTCACCTGTATCTCGCCTCGCCGGGTGCCGACGCAGAGAGCGCTGCCGTCCCGGCTCCAGCTCAGGCAGGAGACGGCCGGCGTCCAGTGGCGACCCCGTCCCGGCTGAGGACTCGCGTCCAGAGACGCCGCCGGGGCGCGGCTTCCTGAGTCCCAGAGGAAGACGGAAGAGCCCAGCGCCAACGCAATCATGCCGTTGCAGCTGCAGTCGAGCAGATTCGTGTCTGAAAATGGTGGAAAAGATGGAAGAGAGAGACGGGAAAATGGTGGTGTGACTTAGTTTTGTTAAAAAAACAGCAAACTATATAGAGGATTATTAATCCACAGCTGAAAATAGACCCCCAACACATACACTGTTTCCTCCAATTTGCATATCATTTGCTAAAAAACTAGGGTGTCCAGATGTTTGAGGAAAAGATGGAGCATTTTATACGAATTAAACTGGATATTTGTGTCCAGTTTTTACAGATTAACGTTGAGCGTCACAGGCTGGGTGAGGCGGCCTTGCTTCGGTCTCTTTTAATGAAAAACAGAAAAAAGCCTGCCTTATTGTTTAAAAAAAATATATATATATATTTTAGGATTTCTTCTCTTACAGTAGTCGTTGAGCAGTGACGGAGCCGCCAACTTCATCACTGACTCTCCCGGCTGACTCGCAGGAGTTTGATCCAAGAGAGCAAACGGCTGCAGCGCTCGTCTTCTCTCCTCAGGACCTGCGATGGGAGGAAAAAATAATAATACAGTAACATAAAAACACATGCGCAGCGTTTCACATCCAACTGCAATGCATCTTCTGGGTTTTTATTCACTGCAACTAAAATGAAATCACTGCTTTTTCTCTCAACAAAACACCTGAACACCCTCCAGAAGCCATGAATTAAATATGCTGTACCGGCAGGTTTTGCGCGTCCATGTTCTGCAACTGCAGCGCTCCACACCCATCCCTGCAAAAAAAAATAATGAAAAGATATAATGTTGGCTTTTACCACAACGTTTACACTGATTTTCTTTTCCGAAACAGTTGCTACCCGGAACTGAGTTATGTTTTTATTTCTTTCAGCTGAAAAGGTGCACTGTAAACGAATCAGAGCCTTAACGAGTAATGACGTCACTGCCTCCGCGTGTAAACACTGTTAGCTCTGTCAGCACTGTCCGTAGTAGTTTGCACTGTTAGCTTCATTAGCTTCTACCGTTGCCATAGTTTGCACTGTTAGCTTCATTAGCTGTGACTGTTTCCGTAGTTTTCACTGTTAGCACAGTTAGCTGCTACTGTTGCCATAGTTTGCACTGTTAGCTTCATTAGCTGCGACTGTTTCCGTAGTTTTCACTGTTTGCACAGTTAGCTGCTACTGTTGCCATAGTTTGCACTGTTAGCTTCATTAGCTGCTACTGTTGCCATAGTTTGCATTGTTAGCTTCATTAGCTGCTACTGTTGCCGTAGTTTTCACTGTTAGCACAGTTAGCTGCTACTGTTGCCGTAGTTTGCACTGTTAGCACCGTTAGCTGCTACTGTTGCCGTAGTTTGCACCGTTAGCACCGTTAGCTGCTACTGTTGCCGTAGTTTGCACCGTTAGCACCGTTAGCTGCTACTGTTGCCGTAGTTTGCACTGTTAGCACCGTTAGCTGCTACTGTTGCCGTAGTTTGCACCGTTAGCACCGTTAGCTGCTACTGTTGCCGTAGTTTGCACTGTTAGCACCGTTAGCTGCTACTGTTGCCGTAGTTTGCATTGTTAGCACCGTTAGCTGCTACTGTTGCCGTAGTTTGCACTGTTAGCACCCTTAGCCGCTTGCCACTGACGTTTCCACCTTGTCATGTGATGCATTAAAGACAGCCTGCAGATGGAGTCACATGACTTTAGTGGCTCAGGGCACGAGTTCTTGAACCCAACCTGTTCTGGGGGATCTTCCGTGGCGGGCCGTCCTCCAGCGGTGACGAAGGAGCGCGGTGCGATCTCTGATCCGGAGAGATGAAGTCACAGAAAACGATCATGTCACAAAGTGAATATAGTCGCAGTGACACGGCCGGATATAACAGCGACGAGGACAAAGAATGGACACGTGAGGGTGTGAGGCAGCAGTTTGGCATTTCTGATGATACAAACCAGAAAACTATTATGTAATGTGGTAAAAAAAAAAAAAAAAAAAACTCAACTAATGCTATTTTAAGAACTGGTACATTTAGGTGCAACTCTAATTCTTTTATATGGGTTAAAATGCAAAGAATAAATGTCCCCTTGGTGGCCTAATAAGGTATTTTAAATAAATAATATAATACCAAATATATGAGATTTCTGGACAAAAGTTTAAATATTTCAACAGCTTAAAACTATTGTTGTTTGTAAACATGTTGTTTATTTGAAATGGTTCAATAATAAAACCATGCCATAGTATTTTATTTTAAATATATTATCATGCAATACATTATTTTATAGTTTTTAATAGCCACCTGACAAAAGAAGATACATTATTTACACAAACTGAAAAATATATTTAAATAAATAGGTTTTATAGAATTAAATGATGTCATGAATTGATGAAACAAAAAAAAAGGTATGGGTTGATTCCCTCCTGCTCTCCCTGCTGCTGCTGCTGCTGCTGCTGCTGCTGCTGCTGCTGGTGGTGGTGGTGGTGTTGTGGGTGTGTGAGGCCGCAGACAGGCGGGTGGTGCTGGTACCTCTCCGGGCCGGTTCTCCGGGCCTCGGTGGAGAATCCAGCTGCAGCCTCTGGCGGACCGCGTCGAGCTCAAGGCGGAGCTCCCGTCGCCCCCTGCTGGCCAGCGGCGTGCTCGCAGCTGGACCCCCGCTGCCGCTCCTCCGGATGATCCGCCTCCTGAACCGCGCATACGAGACGCGCTGGACCTCGTTTGGTCCCTGAGAGGAGGAGGAGGAGGTACAAGAAATTACAGGAAATCCCAGTAATGTCAGAATAATGAAAACTGAGACAAATTGTGCCAATTAAGGGAGATTTAAAAAACAACTTCCAATTAAGACTTTCAAAACAAAAGCATTGTAATTGTTTATTTATGTTTTAAT
The DNA here is from genome assembly GCF_023055335.1 of Clinocottus analis. NCBI lineage: Eukaryota > Metazoa > Chordata > Actinopteri > Perciformes > Cottidae > Clinocottus > Clinocottus analis. Next base: position 21,736,194 of record NW_027176229.1, on the reverse strand, counting down.
AAAACAGACATAAACTCATGTTTACAATGTTTACTGAGGGAATAAATCAAGAGAGAAGTAGAGTCATTTATATAGACTTTCATACAAGCAGAGGAGTCTCCCCCTGGTGGTCAGGAGAGAGAATGCAGTTTCAACACATGAAGCATAGACTTCTATACAACCAGAGTCAAATTTAGACATATTTTAGAAATTAGATGTCTAATAGAAATGAGTTTACTATCATAATAATTAACTGACTTACTCCACACACACTCACTCACTGTCTCACACACAAACACACACACATGACCAAATTACTGGATGTGTGTGTCTCTTTAAAGGTTGTTCACTAGAAAACCCAGCAGGCAGAGGTTTGACTCTTCTCTTATTTTGAAGGACAGCCTCACGCTCAGCTTCCGGCGTTGTGTTCTCGCTGAACTTTAGCAGAACTCGAGGTGGACTTTATGCGGGAGTCCAGCCCGTCTCGCCCTCCCCTCCTCCTCCTCCTCCTCCTCCTCCTCCAAGATGGAGGCCTTAGGGGGCTACCCTAGCAAGTCCTCCAGCCCGAAAGCGAAGACGACGCTGACGGTCCTGCTGAGCATGACGGTCGGCGTCGGCTGTCTGCTCCTCCTGCAGACGCAGCTGCGGCCGAGGAGACCCGCGGACTTCTACTCGTTCGAGGTGAAAGACGCGAAGGGGAGGCCGGTGTCTCTGGAGAAGTACCGGGGCAAAGTGAGTCCACCGTGCCGTGGAGAGGGAACAGGGAAATACGCGCAAACCTTTTTTTTGTGGTTTGGTTTGTTTTAAAAGTCTGTCAGTGTGTTTTCCTTCCACTTTAATGGCACCCCGGGGTGCGTCTCCCATCTCTCTTTCTCTCTCTCTATCTCGCTCGCTCTTCCAGGCGTCTCTGGTTGTCAACGTGGCGAGCCACTGCGAGCGGACGCAGGAGAATTACGCGGCGCTGCAGGCGCTGCACCGGGAGCTGGGCACCTCTCACTTCAACGTGCTGGCCTTCCCGTGCGGCCAGTTCGGGGACACGGAGCCCGGGACCAGCCGGGACATCGAGGCGCTCGCCAAGTCCGCGTACGGAGTCACCTTCCCGTTCTTCAGCAGGATCAAAATAATGGGCTCGGAGGCGGACCCCGCCTTCAAGTTCCTCACAGGTAGGGGACCCGAATGAGCAGCCGTCTGGACCTGAAGCCGTCTGGACATAACCTTTTTTTTTAAGCTCAAAGATTTGTTTGACAAATCTGATATTTTTCAGGATAAAACTTTTTTTTCTTCTTTTTTTTGACGTCTGCTTTCCAGAAACACTTCATCATCACACGTCATGTCCCAAACAAAACAAACAAAATACATATTTATGCTTCCTCAGAGTGGGGAGCGACCTTAATTTATGTGTTGTTTAAAATTGGTTCCATGTGTGTGTGTCATACACACATAAATACATGCATATACACACACACACACACACACACACACACATACATACATACATACATACATACATACATACATACATACACACATACTTACATACACACATACATACATTTACATACATACCATAAAAAATGTTATCTTGGTGACGCAGCTGAATGAAAACGTTGGGATCCTGCTGACCTTTTCTGTCACGAGTCGTGCTGATAGTCTCTCTTTTTTTCTACTTCATAGAAAAAATGCTTTGATACTTACTTTCATACTTTGTCAAAATTGGCCACAACATCTGGTGATTTCATCCCAACTGTCTCCAAATGTCTTTCTAGAGAAATACCCTCTATCTTAAAGTATAAGGATGTATATTACAGGGTTCCTACGGTCATTGAATTTTAAAATGGTTATTTAAAGGCCTTCATTTTTTTTTTTAAAGCTTTGGAATCCTCATTGTTAGTTTAAACACTACATTGTATCACTTTTTACTGTTTACATCCTGATTCACAAAATGTTTGGTCATGGAAATTTAGTTACAAATGATACAAATTTGGTTTAAAGTCATGGAAATTTGGTTAAAAGTAACGACAATGTGGTTTGAAGTCATGGAAATTTGGTTTAAAGGCATAAACATTTGGTTTAAAGTCATGGAAACCCATTGGTCACAATGTGTTTGAACCCTGATATTAGATCTGTATCACGCTTCTTTTGGAGAGTAACACAACAAACTATACATGTGTTAACTATACATATATGTATACGACTGCATGACATCACCTACTCATGCTGCTCCGTCAGTCAGACAATAAGCCGTCAATAATCAATTCAGATCGTTTCATGCACCCGGTAAAGAGTCGTGGATGTGCTTCTTTTATTTTTTTAGATTCGGTGCAGAAGACCCCCAAGTGGAACTTCTGGAAGTTCCTGGTGGACCCGGAGGGCCGCGTGGTCCGGTTCTGGAGGACGGACGAGCCCGCCGAGAGCGTCCGGCGCGAGGCCACGGCGCTGGTGCGAGAAATCATCCTGAAGAAACGGGTGGAGCTATGAGGGTCCGAGAAGATTGTGCGTGTGTGTGTGTGTCTGTGTGTGTGTGTGTGCGCGCGTGTGTGTGTGGACCATCCTGTGATTGATAATGACAATCCAGACGGACAATCCTGATCATGACCACTGCTGCAGCTGAAGGATTGTTTAGCCATTTGAAGTTTTGGATTATTTTTTTTGAGACAAAAAAGCGTCTCTCTCTCTCTCTCATGTTTATATTAAAATTAATTTCTCACGGTGGAGCATCAACTTTTCAGCCCTTCTTCACTGATTTGAGCGTATTGTGAGATGTCCATCCCACAAACGCTCACGATCCCTTGATTTAGCTCGTTAGGATCCATCATAAAAGATATAAAAAATGTTTCGCGCTACTTAATTAACTGTCGATGCAACAACAGTTTTTAAATCAATTGTTTATAACGGCGTTATTTTAGTGCACGTCACCTTTTAGTTTGAATAAAACTGATGACTGGTCAGAGAGAATGCACCTTGAACACATGAAGCATAGACTTCTATACAACCAGAGGAGTGGCTCGTGGGTCGAGGTGGACGGTCGGAGGGCAGCAGCAGGTAAGCTGGCGCTCAGAATCAACCAGCTAACGAGACACTGCCTACCAGCCGCCCACAAGCAGAGCGCTGGACGGCTTCCTGCCGGCTGCTTGTAAGACATGTCGAACATGTTGAACTGTTCAGGGAGCAGAGCAGAGTGAGCTGGCACCAGAGACATCAGCTAACGTTACACTGCCTCCAGACCAGCTCAAAGGGCCCGCATGCAAACGAATGGATTTGACCGTTGAGCCCAGCTTTAATTAAAGGGACAGTACGCCACCGAAATGAACACCAGGTCGTTCTTCTTCCTCGACTACAGTGTGTGGCACGCTGGATTGCTTTGGCAACCGTGGCTCGGTTGACTCAAGACAATCGACTGTCCTCTTTGTGCTCCAGACTGTGTGGACGCTTTGTTTCTCAGGCGATGAGCAGCAGTGAGGAGTGCAGCTGACAGCTGTCAATCAAAGAGCACAGCAGCAGCAGTGCACTGCCGCACTGTCACCACCAGGGGGAGGAGGATATTGTCCTGGTTATATATATTTAAATAATGAAAATAAAAACACTTCTAAGGTCTCAATGAGTGACCGTGGTGTTATTTTAAATGATTTATATAATAAGATCAGGGGTTTTTTTTCATCTTTGTACCAAAGAGACAAAGACATGTTTAGACATTGAAGTGGTTACCTTGGTAGCAACAGCAACAGTTCATACATGAAAAACACATCTATAAACTAAAAACACACACACATACACACACACATATATATATATACACACACACACACACACACACACATTGTGACCAATGAGGTTTTCATGACTTTAAACCAAATGTCCATGAGCAAACATTGTGTGAAATCTGCGTGTAAACAGTAAAAAGTGATAAAATGTCATATTTAAACAATGAGGATTCAAAGCATACAGTAAACCTTAAATGACACAAATGAATGAGAGACAATAGTTTGATTAAAAGAATAAACATTTATATAGATGCCTGTATGTATGCTGCTGATATTTTGAGCCTCTTTCTTTTAAAAGCATGTTAATTATTTCAAACTCAGCGTAAATGAACGTCATGAACACATTAACACAACTTTTTTTTTCAAAGGCTTTTCCAGGCCTGAAAATAACCATGACCATAAGAACCATATATATGTGTGTGTGTGTGTATATATATATATATATATATATATATATATATATATATATATATATATATATATATATATATATATATATATTATAGACTATAAATGACTCACCCAGTCGTTTGATGGTCCACCTGTAAGTTTCATCTCCACTTTTCATAACTTGATGAACACGCGCACACACACACCCATGAGGACGCGCTCGTGCCCGCGGCGCCTCTCTGCTCGCTCCCGGACAGACTGGCTCCTATATACTCTCCCCGGGCGCCCCGCGGGGCGGGAAGCCCGCCAGCTGCTCTGCTATTGGTGCTGCGGGTCCGAGTCTTTTTTTTTTATCTCCCTTTTCTTTAATGAAGCAGTGTCCTGTTCACCGGTTTCTATTGGAAACAGATACAGAAAATAAAAAGAGAGCAACGCGGTAACGTTGTGAAGGCGGTGGCGGCAACGTGCTGCCAGTGAAGGACGAGGCGGTTTTCTGTTAACTGCCACTCGGCTGTCTGAAGGGAAAGTGCTCATGATGAGGAGGATTAGTTTACAGGTAAAGGTGTAGGGTACTTAAGACACAAGCCACTTGAAGGAAGGGATCGTGTTGAAACATTTAAAAGGAAATAAGACTGAATATACTAAAAATAATCTCAAATAAAAGGCAGTAAAAAATAATAGACAACGCTTACATTGCCAGTGTAAGATAGTATACAATGTGGCCCAAGCAGATCAAATTTTCCCGTTTTTCTAATTTAATTTGAGTTATTAAATACAATATTTGTATGAACAACTACAGTGAAATTATACTACTTATATAAATTGAAGGATTTTAGAGTTTCAGCTATTGTATTTGACTTTAAAGTAAAATATGTTTAATTAACTGAACTGAAATTATAACAATAATAATAATAACATATTACTTTGATCAAATAAATAAAAAAACAAACAAAAGGCGTTTAATGAAACAGGGTAATCTCTTCAGCTCAACGCCTCGTGTTGCGCTCGCGCTCTCTGGCGCTAAGTGGGCCCAAACGGCGCGAGCGGCGTGCACGTTCTCGCCACCTGCCACGTCCATATGGGCTCGCGCACCACGAGCTCGAGCCAGGTGCGCGCTCCCAATGACGCGCCAAAGCATGCAGACACGCGCTCTCCCCTCACGAGGCCCTTTACTGGCGAGAAAAGGGCCATTATGCACGTGAACCCGCCATTAAAGGTGCACGTGGGTCTCATGACTGTCTCCTTATGAGCAGGTAAACTGTTGGCTGTTTCATTAATATGATTCAGGCATCTTTGTAGCATCTTTATTTTATCTATATCGTTCCACACACGCCTCGTTTTACTTGAATGATAAGCTATACTTTTTAATATTCATATAAAGGCTCACTTGCATGAGAAAAAAGGGCTCAAATAAAAGCTTAACTTCTGTGTATAAGCGATATTTACCCAGAGGCCTTTGCACCACCAGTATTACAGCGTCACTCCACATGACTAATGACTGTGGTATTCTTTTTTCCCGCGGGGCTCTGCGTGGTTTGCAGCCTCCCTCCAGGTTTGGGTTTAGTCACCTTAGAAACCCATTGTGTCTGCAACACACACACACGCACGCACGCACACACACACACACACACACACACACACACACACACACACACACACACACACGCAGCTTGGCGGCAGCTTAACCGGTGAAAACGTGTCGCGAGCAGCTCGGCTCAGTGGACGGGCTGGTGTCTCGGGGCGCGCGCCTGGCTGTGAAGGTTCGCGCGCTTCCACGAGGCGCTGAAACAAAGCGTCGTGGGGTCGGACGTTGGCAGCAGGACGTTGTTGTTGTTGTTGTTGTTGTTGTTGTTGTTGTTGTTGACGGCTGCGGGGGGCAGATACCTGTTTGTTTTACTTTACTTTTTATTTAAGAAGCCACTTTAGTTGCAGTTCTAGGTCACTGCTATTTAGAAACAATGATGCACTTTACTGTGATACATTTAGATACTTTGAGATACATTTAGATACTTTGAGATACATTTAGATACTTTGAGATACATTTAGATACTTTTAGATACTTACAGAGATATAAAATACAAAAGCACAAATACATCATACGTTTGTCTTATAGCATATAGATACATAAATACATAGATAGATAGATAGATAGATAGATAGATAGATAGATAGATAGATAGATAGATAGATAGATAGATAGATAGATAGATAGATAGATAGATACGTTTACTTATCTTATCTTATCTTACTATGTATCTATCTATAGATAAGTTAAGTATAAGTATACCTATCTATAGATAGATAAGATATATATGGATAGATAGATCGATCGATAGATAGAGATAGATACTACAATTTTGAGTCTCCACTTTATGATATTTTCCTGGACATTGTTCATAACTCTCTTATTCTCACTTAAGGGGGAAATTTTATTGACTCTTGACATTTGTCATTATGACTGTTCTGCAAGTTAAAAAGTATCCGTAACCTTTGTCACGGCGCCAGCGCTAGATCCAACTTAAATACAAAACTTAGATAAAATGATTAAAATCATGTTCTGCATGTACATAATAGTGAATAGTGTCAAACAGGCTGTAACTGACTCATATGCCTGAACCTGCCCATGATGGAAAGTATATTTAATGTAATTTGCGTTGGTAAAGTGACGTTTCCTTACTCTGACTTGTTTACGTTCAGGTTGCAATAAGAATATTGTGTAATGTTTAAGGCCTTTAATGAATACTCTTACATTTTAGTTACCTTTTACATTTTAAGAATCATTTTTATATACTTTTTGCACCCAATGTATTTGTAAATGTTTGGTAATACTTTGATAATATTTTATATTTTTAAATGATGTCTAATGTTATTGTTATTCTGATCATGACATCATGGATAGATAGATAGATGGATAGATAGACAGATAGACAGATAGACAGATAGACAGATAGATAGA
>NW_027176229.1:21586608-21724108 GCF_023055335.1 Clinocottus analis | reverse complement strand
CCATTTTAAGTCCCAGCATGCCCCATTCAGACAATCTTTTGACATAATATACATCTTCTTCTTTTTTTTTAACCGAACAGCACCGTTTTTTGACTGAAACTCCTTCCTAACAGGCCAAGACTTTGTTTTAATGTGATTTTTGTTGTAGATTCTGATTCTTTAGCTCCTAATCTTTCCAAAAAGGTGTCTTATTGACCGCTCCAGGGGGCATTTTTGGGGAATCTGCTCATATCATGCTGGATATTCAGTTATTATCAAAATATCTTTTAAAAGTGATTTCTTTTGTTGCAGATATACATTTTTTTCCCAAGACTTTGCTGAAGAAATACATACAATAAACACAAGTATTGGAATTAATTTAGGGTTCCTACGACTCAAACAGGAGAAAAGGTCTAACTTAGCAGTTTTCAACGGTTAAAGTTGTCTTAATTTACATTTTTAGTTATCCTGATTAATAATTCTGTGTTAACTGTACTAATATTTACTGCACTTACATGAGTTGCCTGAACTGTTGCCGTATTGAGCTACTTAAAGTAGAGATGTTGAGGTAATCAGTTTCCTGACTTTTTTCAAGTAAAGTCAACTTATTACCTTCCACAGTGCAAACAGTGAGTTTTTTTTTTGCATGGTGTGTCATGTCATCCATCTCATAAGTCGGACATCTGGACCGACTTATTACTATAATGTTACATTTTTACACATTTACATAAAAAAAAGTCCTCCTGGGTGTGAATTATGGATTCATGTTGTTCTGATCCTTCAAGAGAACGAGACAAAATAATTCACTGACCTTTTATTTATCACAAACAATGAATCAACGACAACGAGTGCATGTTTTATATACAGGTCCTTCATGAAAGAGGAGGCAACAGTCATAACACATCCTGTAAACTCAGTGCATACACAGTAAACAATGACTTTGCATGAATAAAAAAAAAGCAGAATATATGAATATACGTCCCGTAATGAACCCTAGAATACTTCCAGTGATTGCTGGTTTAACGACACCAGCTGCTTCAAGTTGTCCTTGCACTCCTGTGCCAGACTGTGGTTGAGGGGCCCCTGCTCCAACCAGGCCCAGAAGGGGCCTCTGGCTTCCAGGGGGTCCGCTCTACAGGTCTCGGGGCTCTCGCCTGGCTGCGCGCGCAGCTCTCCTTGTTCGGCCGCCAGCAGCTCGCCGGCTATCCTGAGCGCGCAGCCGGCGGTCAGGGACGGCGGGAACGCGTTAAAGGCGTAGTCCGCCAGACTCAGCTCGCACACCTTGCGCGCGAGCTCGCGGCGCCGCCCGTTTCCCTTTGCAACCCCTCTGCCGCCGCTGCCGCTCCCTCTCTCGAGCCGGGCCGCTTCTGCGCAGGTGTAGTAGTCCAGGAAGAAGGCCAGCGTGGGCGCGGTGAGCCGGAAGTTCAGCTGGCGGAGGACGAGGCCCTCCAGGTTACACAGCTGCTCCCTGGTGTACGCGCCACAGCACAGAGACAGCAGGTCACGGATCCACGGAGCGGCCCCCTCCACCTGGGGAGAGAGAAGGCCGGCGGGGGCGGGAGGGAGAGGTAGAGAGAGAGAGAGAGAGAGAGGGAGGGAGAAAAGAGAGAGAGACAGTGAGAGTGTGAGAGAGGGTGTGAAAGAGTGAGGAAAGAGAGAGGGAGAGAGAGAGAGAGAGAGAGAGAGAGAGTAGTGATGAGTGGGTTCCACACTGTCACGTGGTCTTCGTGGTGTCTCTCTACCTGCTTGGAGGCCAGGAGCAGCGCGGTGACGCCCAGCAGCTGGAAGCAGTCCGCGGCCACCGGCTTGGCCGCCGTGAAGCGATCCACGATGTTCACCGTGAGGCAGCAGCACTCGAAGGACAGGCCGAAGTGTTTGTGCACCGGCACGAGCCAGCTCACCAGCCTGCAGCGGTCCTGCGCGGTCAGCTGCGAGCACGGAACACACGCACGCACACACACACGCACACACACACACACACACCCACACACACACACGAGTGTCATGGAGGGGGCAAAGGAGAGGAGATGGCACGTGTTCATCCATCTTCATCACGGTTACATGTTCAGTCTTTATGCATTCAGCAATACACGTTCCTTGAGCTCCAAAGCACCACTTTAGCAGCACTTAAATGGCTCTTAGCACTTTGTATTGTGTAGAAGAAATTGTACTTTCTTGATTCTTGTAGTTCTGAGTTTGTACTCATGTAAGTCGCTCTGGATAAAAGCCTCAGCTGAATATAATGCAATGTAAAAATGTAGTATAAGTATTGACAACCAATGCAGAGAGATTAAGGGGTGAAAACTATATCATTAGTTATGAAGAAAAGGTCATCTCTATTGGAAAAAAAGGTGCACCACTATACAATATGAATATACTGGACAACATTCAGAGGATAAGCAGTTCAGATAATAGAATGGAACACATGTTATGAACTTGTTTTGGTTTCACTGATGTTTTTCTATGAGTTCTGCAGGCTGAACAATAGTGTTATGTAAATAAAAACAAACCTAATACATACAACAAGGTTGAATAAATGACACATATTTCATTATTCCTGGCCTACATAACACTATATCGTGTGCGTGATGGCCTACTTGTGGCTGGCACGCCAAGCTCTTTTCGGATTGAAACTGCGCCTCGACGTCTCTCTGGATGCTGAAGCACGCGTCGCCGTACTGGAGGTACCAGGTGCTCAGCTGGCCCGAGGGAGACTCCGCCGAGCGCAGCGGGGACACGGCCGTCTGAGCCGGGGAGCAGACCATCGACGAGTCCAGGTCTTCCTCGAAACCGGAGTCGCTCAACTTGGACACGAGCGTCTGCTTTCGCTGTGCCTCCCCCTCGTCGTCCTCCTTCTCCTCTTCCTCTGCTGCTGCTGCTGGAGGGGACGAGGCGCGGGCCGCCCGCCTCCGCTTGCGCACGGGCTCCGAGCCCACGCGCTCTCTTTTGGATGTCACCATGTCTCCGGGTGGCTCGTCTCGCTGAGCGCCGGGTCCTGACGCGGCAGCGGTCTCCTTGGGTGTGATGGGGTCGGCTGTTCCATCTGGTCGCGTTGGCTTGTTTTCCCGGGGTGTTCCCCGCGCGATCCTGCAGCGCACCTCTCTTCCCATCGCCCGGGCAACATGAGCTAAACAATCACTGGCCCCATGTCGGAGTTAATTACCAGAAACCTTGAACCATATGTTAGCTTATGGCTTTCGCCGGTCACGACAACACCATTAGATGAATACATCAACCCTTAACTTTTAACCCCTCTTCCTGCTTTACGGTTGTTATTAAAAACTGTAAAAATCATAGCTTGTTTTATGAAGAAGAAGAAGAAGAAGAAGAAGAAGAAGAAGAAGAAGAAGAAGAAGAAGAAGAAGAAGAAGAAGAAGAAGAAGAAGAAGAGTTGAACTTTACAGCTGCATCATTATAAACAAATAATCATCCTGAAAGTGTTTTTTTTAAATAGTTGGACCTGAAACCTTTTCATTTCTTTCTGTGTGTCACCTTTATTTCCTCATCTACACATTTGAACAAACGTAATTTCCCAATATGCCAATATTCAAAGAGCTATAAAAACAGATCCTTACATTTGTAAAGTAAAATTACAATGCAGTCTTGTTCAGACTGTTCTGTCCATGTACATGACCATGAGATTTTACTGTACAGTTTTGGAGAAAAGTGACTTCAAAGTCAGCTTACATGCAATTATGATATTCATAACTTCACAATTTACAATATTCAAAGGGCTATAAAAACAGATTCTTTCTTACATTACAGGACTGTCTTATAATTTTGCTTTACAAATGTTATGATTAATTAATTTGTGTTTTAAAAACATTTATAAATTAAAATCAGTGGGATCAGCACCGACTGCGCGCGCGGTGGGCGGAGCTTGAACGGTGACGTCTACAAAACAGAGGAGTCCCTACGTCATCTTTCAAACTCCAGCGCAGGACGAGCGATCATGCCAAGTCAGACCTGAACAAGGCTTCCAGTGTGCCCTCTGCACACTTACAGACGGTATTTCACCGACTCCAGTACTCTTTGGGGACAATTACCGCTGGCGTTTTGCTGTTTTGTTGTTTGACGTGGCTGCAGCGTGAGCAGTTTAATAAAAACTAGATAAAATGAGCCCGTAACGGCTATCTGTTGCTAGCTGGGTAGCTAACGTTAGCCGTTCAGCGTCCTAGCTAATGAGCTAACGGTAACGTTAGCTGAGGGGGACCTGTACGTCGCACGTTAGCTAACTGCCGGTCCGTTTGGTGGCGAACACTTAAAGACAATTCGCTGAGGGGTCTGAGAGTGATTCGCGCTAGGTGAAGTTATACGGTTGACTCGAGGAAGAGGAAACGGCGACGCTGACCGCAGGAGCTAGCTAGTGAGCTAGCTTACGCGGACGCTGTGCAATAACAAGTTCGGTTAGTTAGCTCACGTCCCAGTTAGCCACGTAACTTGATCCGCTTTGGTTTCGTTTCGTGCACGTCCGTTTACCTCGCAGTGATGTTGTTTTGTTTTGGGGAAATGATGGGAAGCATTAAACGTTAGTGTTAGTGCTTCGCTTTTTCAGTTGAGAACTGTCAACATCCACAGCCTATGCAATGATAACGACGGTGGTATTAGCCGTTGCTTGTGTAGCTCATTGTCAAACTATATTGTTCTGCTAATTCAATGCATTAGCTCACATGTGATACAACCTAAACACTAATAAAATGGGAGTAAAAGGTAATATATGAGGGGTTAACATGCAGCAACACACATGGATGCAATTGCATGGTGGAGGGATTTACATAAGTCTGTTTATGAAAGTGTTTTTGACTGAAGCAGGTGTAAAAGCATGTCCTACGTGCTCTAAATCAAATCAGCATGACATAAAAATCATCTGTATATGGGTGAGAATTATGAATGGGACTGTTTTTTGCTCGACCGAGACCCTTGCTTTACCCAGATTTAAAGTTACAATTACTTGTCCCCTGGGGACCTGAAGTGTGACCTCCACGCTTGTCTGTGGCCGCAAAGTCACAGGAGGCAGAGGGATGAAGAGTTAACTGTTAGCCTGAGACCCTGAAATTACACCATTTTCCCCCGCCAGATACCTGTTGGCTCAGCTCCTATTTTGAGATCAGATTGTAGCTGTGTCTTCAATCGACTCCAACGTTTGCGCAGCGGCCTGGTCTGAATTAGCAGTTGTGTCTTCACAGAGACGAGTTAACTGAAACGCTTCTCCGAAGAAAAAGCAAAGATGAACGTATCTCCTTACGGTTTGTGTTGAGGATGTTCACACAAGGACTTCTTCTGCTATTAACTGAATATTTCTCCCTGCAGTTTTGTTGTGCAATAGTGAACCATGGAAAACTCGGGCAGGCCTTACCGGGCGCGGCAAGGTGGCAGAGAGAGGGGACCGGGAACGGAGAGGGCAGAAGGCTGGAGGCCCCAGGACCAGGGTCGAGGACAGAGCTACAGATCAGAGGGAGGTCAGCAGGGGAAGAACCCAGGCGGGCCCTACCGGGCTAGTCCCAAGAAGGGAGGGATGGGGCCCCTGAGCTACTCCCCCGGTGGGTTCAGAGGCGGTCACAGCCCCTCGCAGAAGGATGACCCTCGGTGGTTCTCGGGTCCTGAGAACAGTGGCGGTGGTCGAGAAGATGCCTGGAGAGAGCGCTCGCAGCAGCAGTGGAGGAGGAATACGTCGGGAGAAGGGCCAAAGGAGGATAGGGAGCAGGGGGGGAGAGAGGACCCCGACGGCAATGCTCACAAACCAGGTGAGGATTTCGGAAAAATCAGACTGGCTGATTTTTTTTTTTAAATTCCACTGAAGCATATTCAACACGTATTGACACCACCTTCCTCTTCGAAGGGAGACGACGAAGACACCGAAACAAGAATAGAGCTTATACCGAGGAGAACAGGGGTCCGGTGATCGAAGAGTCCACGCTCTCTGCTCAAGAGCTCCAAAGCCGACGGCAAGCAGAGCAGCGGCTTAACAAAGAAGAGATCTACACCCTGAAGAAGGTAGTGTGAGGCTATGTTTTAAATATCAATTTGCTGATTTTTCTTGATCTTACATTATAGTACTATGAATATCTTTGAGTACTGCACGGTTGCAACTCAGGATTATTTTTACTCTAATCAAGAACAAAATCACCAGATTAATAAACCTAACGAAGCGTTCTTTGATAACAATTGTTTTTCTTTCTTCTGCGCTACAATATTGATATGTTTTTTGAGGCGGAGTCAAGAAGCTCCTCAACAATTTAATCATTGCAGCCGCTGTCTAACGTCCGTACTCTCCTCCCCCTTTTGCTTCAGAGGCCCCACAACAACCCCGGTGCCTTTTACACCTGCGCTCTGTGTGACGTCCTGCTGGATTCTGTGTCGGACGCCTACAGACACATCCGAGACAAACGGCACAAGAGGAGGGCCAGGGTATGTAAATCACCATTTAGAGATGACGCTGCAGTCTTTTGTGCGTTGGAGACGATCCTGAGCCTCCGTCGGCTGGTTTGTGTCCAACAGGAGAGGCAGGAGGAGGCGATGCTGACGGAGATCCTGCCCCCCGGCCCGGAGCACGCCGCCACGGTGAGCGCCGCGCTGGAGGCCGTCGTCCTGGAACACGGGATGAGCGACCAGGACGTCGCGACCAGACAAAGCGTCGTCTCGATGATGCAAGACCTCCTTCTGTCCGTCCTACCCGGTAAGTCACCCCTAAAGGGGCGAGACGCCGCGGTTTGTGTTGTAGCGGGTTCACCACAACGGTAACGTTGCTCCATCTGTCGTCTGCAGAGGTCAGGCTCCGGCTTTATGGATCGTCTTGCACTAAGTTTGGATTTAAGGATTCTGACGTCAACATTGACATTCAGTATCCACCTCACGTGAGTTTATTAAAAAAAGATTGACACTTTTAAATGGGTTTCCGCACACACCTCTCATGGCAAACAAATATACATTAACAGCTTCTTATTTACATGAACCTTGAGTCTGATAAGTAATTGAAGTTTTGATATTTATTCATACCAGTGTGACTTAATGGGGTTCTTAATTGGTGAAAGGGACAAAAAATATAGTTTATAACCTCTTTTTTTTAATGCAATCGTTCATAAGACATGACACGTTCATGTCCTTTTTTATTTATTTGTTACTTAATGTTTCGTAACCGTTTTGCCGCTCAATGTCTTCACAGATGCATCAGCCAGACGTCTTGTTGTTGGTCAAGGAGAGCCTCTCAGTGAGCCGTGAGTCGCCTCTTCTTTTCACCACCAGATGTGTCGTAGATTTTAAATTCACGTCTTCAATGTAACGCCTCTCGTTCTTTTCCTCAGCTATTTTTGTCGACATGGAAGCTGATTTTCATGCCCGGGTGCCCGTGGTCATCTGCAAAGAGATAAAGAGGTGGGTGTTGTCGTCCAACATGTTTATGAACCAAACTGATTTACAGAAACTCCCAAGTTCATCATTAATTAACATGTCATGAAGCTACCGGAATGGGGGTTTTCTTGACACCACCACACGCTAATGGAAACCCGTTTCTCTTCTCCACAGCGGCCTGGTGTGCAAAGTGAGCGCCGGCAATGAAAACGCATTCCAGACCACCTCCTATCTCGCTGCTCTGTCCAGTCGGGAGGCTCTCCTCCTCCCGTTGGTTTTGGGACTCCGACGCTGGGCCCAGGTACGTTTCCCACCTGAGGCGCTGACGCTCGCATCAGCTGGGGGGCCTGCAGTGCAGCCGGGGGGCCTCTCTACATTCATAAACACGTTCCTGTTTTTTCCACTTTTAGATCAGTGATATCGACCGCTCGGAGGAAGGCGGGCTGCCTCCGTACGTCTTCGCCCTCATGGTCATCTTCTTCTTGCAGCAGCGCAAAGAGTCCCTCTTGCCCGCCTACCTGAAGCAAGAGGTGAGCCGGGAAGTGGCGGTTAACAGCGGTCATTTCAGCATTGATCCGAGGATGAAACTAATCCCATCACCCGATTTTGTCTTCTTTTTTTAGATCAAGGTGTTTTCACTCAGCAGGCTGTCAGATTTCAATCTCACGCACACGGAGGACGGACACGTGCACTGGGCCTACAGCCCTCCCTCCAAAGAGCAGCCAGCAGAGGGCACCTGTATAAAGGGGAAGGTAGTCATGAGTACACTGTTTTGTTACCAGAGTATTTTTGAGATGAATGTACTTTTTATTGTCTAGATTGGACGCTTTCAATATATTTTGTTCTCCCTACAGTAACGAAACAGAGCTTGCAGAGACTTGAAACCTTCTGTCAGCATTGATTTGTTATAGTGACCAGGTTCTGCGTTTCCTCTCAGGTTCCTCTGGTGTTCCAGAGCCCTCGTCCGCCCGTGGAAGTCGGGCTTCTCTGGGTGGAGATGCTGCGCTTCTACGCGCTGGAGTTCAACCTGGCCGACAGCGTCATCAGCGTGCGGACGGCTGCCGTCCTCTCCCGGGAGATGAAGGACTGGCCAAAGAAGCGCATCGCCGTGGAGGGTCAGAAACTCTCATTTTGTGGTCTGAATAAGAAAGTTTATGCCGTCAGAGAAATCAGAACTCTCTTTTTATTTCCAAAAGTGTGATTTAGAAAAAAAAAAATCAATGTGACACCTCAGAACACACGCATTACAAAACCTAAATCCTCGTTCAGTGCATTACTGTGTTCTCATATGGTTTTCTCCATAGCAGCTCTAAAAAGGGGTACTTCCTTAATGTCTGTGGCAATTAATACTGCATTAGTTAGCTTAGCGGCTAGCAAGACTTTTCCTTGAAGTCACTTAATTTCCTGACAGAAAGTGCAGAGTTTTATTGTCGTCTCTGTGCTTGTGTCGACATGAACAAGCCGCATCATGATCCATCTTGTAAAAGACATTTTCAGACCTCTAATCCCGGCCAGTGAAGGACACATTATTACTGTTTGTGATGATGGGCTGACTCCAAATGCCTTTTTGATAAGTCTCTTTTTTAAATACTCAGCGGGATCTATATTTCTGTTGGCATAGAGATTCACTCCGACAGGATTTAACTCAAAGGGATTTCTCTCCTTCAGACCCGTTCGCCGTGAAGAGAAATGTGGCCCGCACCCTGAACAGCCAGCAAATGTACGAGTACATCCTCCACTGTCTCAAGACCACGTACAAGTACTTTGCGCTGCCGCTCAACGCGCCGGCCGCCGGCAACAAGGCAAAGGCCCGGCGCGGGGCGAACGCCGAGGCGGGGGCCTCCTCCGCTTCAAGCCGGCCGAAAGCGACCACCGAGAACGGCCCCGACGACTCCGATTGCATCATCGAGGAAGAGGAGGAGGTCGAAGACTACAGCGACTCGGACGGGGAGCGGGAGAAGGAAAAAGCGGACCTGGGAAAAAGCAGCCTCTCCGAGGACGACGATGACGATGACGAAGAGGAGGAGGAGGAGGAAGACGACGCCGAGCTCATCAGGAAACACTTGGACAGCTTCACCACGGAGGACGAGGACATCTTCCTCGCGGACGAGATCTCCGGCGAGGAGCTCCTGTCCGACGAGGAGGGTCCGGATTTGGACACGCCCGGGTCGATTGACGAAGACGAAGAGGAGGACGAGGTGGGGCTGGGGTCTGAGAGTCTCTCGTCGCCACACTTGGAGGACATGGTGGAGGACAAGGGCGCAGAAACTACAAACCAACAACTGAAGAGGCGGTCTTACGCGTTCACGAAGCAATCGTTCACCAGAGGAAAGGTAAGCGCCGGGTTTCTCTCCATCCTGACAAAACGGTTTAAAGCGTTTGGTTTCTTCATCGTTTCGGTCGTAGGACGACTGGAAGTGAAATTGAACGAGAGACCGCGAAAATGTAACGCCTGTAAATGTGTTTTAACCCCTTTTTTCCCCCCCGTCGCCCTCAGTCCCACATGGTCGTGTGCAGCTTGTGCAAGCGAGACGGTCACCTGAAGAAAGACTGTCCGGAGGACTTCAAGAAAGTGCAGCTGGAGCCGCTGCCCCCGATCACACCGGAGTTCCTCTGTATCCTCGACGCAGTCTGCGAGCAGTGCTACAGTGAGTCCCATGTGGTTACAGCCGCTAGCTCAACTTCGTGTGTGTGTGTGTGTGTGTGTGTGTGTGTGTGTGTGTGTGTGTGTGTGTGTGTGTGTGTGTGTGCTTTTTTTTTTTTAAAAATTCAAACTAATTTGAGATAACACATTTACACAACTTTTTTTTTTTTTTCAAGGGCTTTTCCAGGCCTGAAAATAACCATGACCATAAGAACCATATCTATCTATCTATCTATCTATCTATCATTAGTTTGAATTAAAAAAAAAAGTCTTAAGGAATTTTATTATATTTTACACATGAAGTGATCACATTTGAACAATGGAGCTCATGCTTTCAGCTGCATGGAGGCCAACTGTTCATGAGCAGATGTGAATTTCTAAGTTAAAAATATACAGAGCTTCAAGTCCTGCTCTCACAACGGTGGAACCACAACTTCCTGATCTGTCACAAGATGCGATCGCACGTTTCTCACCAATGACGTGGTGTGATTTGAGGTCAGCCGTCAGTGCAGACGGGCGAACTCATTTGAAAAAAAATCAAGTTACAGGGTCCTTAAGGTCATGGCAAACCAGAAGTTGTGTAAAAGTCCTGTAAATGTGTTATATTCATGTGTTCATGGCACTTATTTACGCTGAGTTTGAAATAATGAATCTGCTTTTAATAGAAAGAGGCTCAAAATATCAGCAGCCTACATACAGGCATCTATATAAATGTTTATTCTTTTAATCAAACTATTGTCTCTAATTCATTTGAGTCATTTAAGGTTGACTGTATGCTTTGAATCCTCATTGTTAGTTTAAATACTACATTTTATCACTTTTTACTGTTCACACACAGATTTTATGACATGTTTGCTCATGTAAATTTGTCAAAGTCATTTAAATTTGGTCAAAAGTCATTAAAAAGTGGTTTAAAGTCATGTAAATCCATTGGTCACAATGTGTATGAGTGTTTGTCTTTTGGTTCTGACCATGAGGTCCGTTTCCTTTCCAGCTGACTTCGCCCCGGATGAACTGGAAGTGGGCGTCAGAGAGCACATCCTTCAAGACCTGGAGGTCTTCGTCAGACGACAGTTTGCCGGTAAAGTTTAAATTAAAAAAAGTGAACTAGTATGATGGAGATGAGTCGAACTGCATTTAATTACAATTTTTTTGATGGACAGGAGCTCGGCTGCAACTGTTTGGGTCGTCCAAAAATGGCTTTGGCTTCAGACAGAGTGACCTAGACATCTGCATGGTGCTGGAGGGGCAGGACAGCATAGAAGTGAGTTATATCTCCATGTATTTGGACTCCAAGTGTCATTTTTTTGTTGCAGGAAATATAAATTGAACGTATTGATGGCGACGGACTAAACGTTTTGTCGGTACTCTGCGTTTCTGCTCCAGTCATTCATTGTTCATCTCGCTCCGCAGGACGATTACTGCATCAGCGTCATTGAAAGCTTGGCGAGAATGCTGAGGAAACACCCAGGTTAGTGATAGAGAAGTCCTCCAATGAAGAAATGCTCCCCAAGACGTTTATGTCTTCGCGGTGCAATAACAGTTTCTCAGCTTGCAGACGTTCCATTTGTTTTCTTTTTTTATTGAACGAGTTTGTCTCCAGTTCCTCGTGAAGTGATGATTTATGGACCAGGAAATGTCAATGTTTCCCTTTTTAACCGGTTCCCCCCGTCACCAGGTCTGAAGAACATCCTGCCCATCACCACGGCAAAGGTACCGATCGTGAAGTTCTACCACGTTCGCACCGGCCTAGAAGGAGACATCAGCCTCTACAACACTCTGGTAGAGCTCTCTCACTCACCCTCTCACTCACCCTCACTCTTTCCATCTCTCTCCCTCCTGTATTTTCATGGTTTCTCTTCTTGCTCTCGGCTAACTCTGGGCTCTCTCCTAAACCCCTTCAGGCGCTGCACAACACTCATCTGCTCGCTCTGTACGCCGCCATCGACAGAAGAGTGAAGATCCTCTGTTACGTCATGAAGGTTTTTGCCAAGGTGAGCCGGCTTCAGACCCTCTCTGTGTGTCTCCGCTGTCATACAATATCATCACATTGTGTTGAGAATGTTACCGTGTTTTCATTTCCTGTCCCGTTACAGATGTGCGACATTGGGGACGCTTCCCGTGGCAGCCTCTCGTCCTACGCCTACACCCTCATGGTGCTGTTCTTCCTCCAGCAGAGGGACACACCAGTTATCCCAGTGCTGCAAGAGGTACAAATAACACGCTTGTTATTGCCGCTTCTACCTTCGGTGTGAGTGTCCTCCGCTGTAGCAAGCTAGCGCTGCTGCTAGCTCCCCGCTAGCGGATGCTGCTAGCTGGCTACAGCAGCAGCTAGCTAATGTTTTTATGAATTAGAATTGTGAAGTTGCATGTTCTGTCTACTATTCCATTTCTTTATGATGCTTTTTGCAATGGTATCGCATTGTTATTGAGATATTTAGGCAGCGTATGGAAGTCACATTTTAATATTGTGAGAATGACGGTTAAAACTTAATTAAATTATGTCAAACTACATTTTTATCTTGTTTTTTTTGTTTCAACATGAAAGTGCAAACAACGGTTGACCTTACAGAACCTCTTTGTTTTGGCCTTCAATCATTTTTTTTATTTGATATATATTTTTATATCTCATATCGTGGACCTTTTTCAGGACTTTAAAAGGGGTATTGATTGCTGAGAATCTGCTATTTTCCCTCAACTTCTCTCAACTGTCTGTCGCAGATTTACGATGGAAAGAAGAAGCCGGAGGTGCTGGTCGACGGCTGGAACGTGTACTTCTTCGACGACTTAAAGGCACTCGTGAGTCATTTCATTTCATTGCCTTACATGTTCTGTGTGACTGCCGTTTGGCAATCAACACGCATGTGCCCACCCGCGTGTTTGAATGACGCCTCCAAATGCGCTCTTCCTCCGCAGCCCGGCCGCTGGCCGCAGCACGGGAAGAACACGGAGACGGTGGGGGAGCTGTGGCTCGGCCTGCTGCGCTTTTACACCGAGGACTTTGACTTCAGAGAGCACGTCATCTGCCTGCGTCAGCGCGGCCGCCTCACCACCTTCAACAAGCAGTGGACGTCCAAATACATCGTCATCGAAGGTGCGTGTCCAACTTAACTTATTGTTTGGGCACTTCGAAATGCCCGCCTGTGGGTATTTAATTACATTTTTTTCATTTTCTTGGTTCATATTCCAGATCCGTTTGACCTGAATCATAACCTCGGTGCCGGTCTGTCCAGAAAAAGTAAGGAGACGACGTCCGTTTGTGTCTTCGGTCGTCTCGTTGCCTTCTGTCCCGGCCGTCTTTTCTAATGCACTTTCTTCTTTTTGGTCGACACACAGTGACGAACTTCATCATGAAGGCTTTCATCAACGGCAGAACGGTGTTTGGCACGCCAGTCAAAGTCTTTCCTCCTGTGTACCCCTCTAAGATGGTGAGTGTCTGCTGTAAAAAACAAACCAAAAAGATGAAAGATTGATTGGATTTAATAGATTTATTTTCCAAACTTTTTCGTCTTAAAAAACTGAAAGTAACGGGTCATGGAAAACCTGGATAAGTCATGACATTTTAAAATGGTTATTTCCATGCCTGGAAAAGTCCTTGAAGAAAATAAAATCCCAAAAGTTGTGTAAAAGCCCTGTAAATGTGTTAAATTCATGTGTCCATAACGTTCATGTACGCTGAGTTTGAAATAATTAAAAGAAAGAGGCTCAAAATATCAGCAGCATACATACAGGCATTTATTTAAATGTTTATTCTTTTAATCAAACTATTGTCTCTCATTCATTTGTGTCATTTAAGGTTTAATGTTTGCTCGTGGGAATCTGGTTAAAAGTTATGGAAATTTGGTTTAGGTCATAGAAATGTGGTTAAAAGTCACGGAAATGTGGTTAAAAGTCATGGAAATCCATTGGTCACAATGTCTACGAACCTCGAGGAGAAACACGATTACTAGGTGTTAACTTAAATGATCAAATCATTAAAGTTGTGGTTGTGTCTTTCATCAGGAGTATTTCTTCGACCCGGCGGTCCTCACCGAGGGCGAGGTGGCTCCCAACGACCGCTGCTGCCGCATCTGCGGCAAGATCGGCCACTTCATGAAGGACTGCCCGCTGCGGAAGAAGTGGGTGCAAATCCCCCGAACCCGACTTTGTGTTCTGATATTCAATTTGTCTAATCTCGTGTCCGTTTTTTGTGTGACTTATTTTTGGCCCAGAAACAGACGCGACTCTGAGAAAAGGCCGGAGCACCTGCGGGACGCCGCCGAGGACGGCAGACACAAGAGCGAGCACTGGAGGAAGCGGGACTCCATGGAGGTGCGCTGCTGCTTCCTGTGTGGATCCAGCGCCCACATCAAGAGGGACTGCCCGCAGTACAGGAGTTCGGCAGGTACACGCAGTCGATTAGTTCTGACCGCTTTAAGATTTAAAAAAGGAGCTGACCACTCCCCTTTTTTAAATTTTTTATTTTTTTTAAATTAATTTTTTAAATGTTTTTTTATAGGTTGTTCGACAGGCAACATGAGGATGGACGGCTTCGCTTCCACCTCTTCACCTCACGGGAGGAATTTGAGAGAGCGGCAGGTATAATCTTGATATTGCGCCGGTACAAACGTATTTTAAAAAAAAACTGATTTCATTGGTCGACAGGCGACTCACACCGCTTCCTTTTTGTTTCCAGGGTTCACCGATAGCAGAAGAGAAAAGGAGAAAGCAACAAAATGTGATGCTGAGTCCACAATCAGGTACGTTTCACCGGAGCACCTCCACGGTGTCGCTGTGTCCCTGATTTTAATGTTGAAGTTGTTTTAAATAAAAGTATTATTTCAAGTGACTTGTTGGAATGTAGGAAGGGAGAAAGAGTTTCATCGTTCTCTGCACGGTTACTGATCATTTTGTGCTAGAGTTTTCTATTTAATTTGTGTGTGTGTGTGTGTGTGTGTGTGTGTGTGTGTTCTTATCAATTATATATATATATATATGTGTGTGTGTGTGTGTGTATGTGTGTATGTATGTATGTGTATATGTGTATAAATTCTCTAATTTAATTGATAGAAGAATTTAGGATAGGAATATATAACCATTATGCTTCTACCTTTTTCAGTCTTTGTGTTTTATGTGTCATGATAGACTGAATACAACGCGTCTTACTTGTAACCTGAGATGTGTTGGTGTAAATCCGGTCTACCAGGTCAAAGCGATGCGTCCTTTTGGCCTGATGGGTGTTTTAGATCTCGATTGACGATTTGCGTTCTGTTTTTTTTTTTGTTGTTGCAGGAAGTTTAACCGGCCGGAACGTGGGTCGCTCCGGCCACAGGAAGAGTCCGGTGGAATGATCAGCGCGGCCGCCACGTGGTTCTCCTCTTGTCCAGGCAGACGGCGACCCCAAAGTCCAGAAACCATCGAATCTGAATGGGACTGTTGGGCCAACGGGAGCCTGTTTAAAAAGCCAAAGCCAGGACGCCTTGACTTGAAGCCAAATAGGGCCTTTTTATGTGAGAGGTTGTTTTTTTCCCCCCCCTTTTTAAAGCGTTCCTCGTGAGAGGAGCTTTTTAATCCTTTCATTTTAACAAGAGAAGCCATTTTGCATGCCCCCTCATGTCTCTATTTACCTACACTGCCAGTCGAGCTCTCTTTTTTATATACGTTCAAAACCGTAGGGAAATTTCTCAAATTAGAAAATGCAAGTAATCAAAGTGTCTCTCGCTTGACTAATAGTCTTTTTTCAGTCTTTTGCGGGCAACATGCTACGTAAGCGATTTAAAGATCAGTTATTCATCGAGGTGATGGCCGTCTGAAATGAAACCAAGAAGTCCTCTTTATCGGGTGTCACTTTTATGGATTAATGAAAACAAAAAAATACTTTGAGGTTTGTTTAAAAACAACGTGTGACTGGCAGTGTACGTAACGGCCAGGATCTTTTTAATGTCATTTCTTTTAAATCCTGTTTTATTTGTCCTCCGCACTGACGTCCGTCTGTCTTCAGCCTCGAATGCAGCTCCGCCCACTGTGTCTGTGTGTGTCTGTGTGTGTCTGTGTGTGTCTGTGTGTGTCTGTGTGTGTCTGTGTGTGTATTTTTTTTCTGGGTCGTACCTTTTTTTATTTTTTTTTTATTTTGTTGAGACCGCTTATCCACCTGCTTCACAGACAACATGCCCCTCGACTGCCTGTGAACAGAAGCACCAAGAGACTTTCTGTGCTAACCCGTACACGTCTCCAAGCGAGCTAGGAAATGTTGTGACTGTAGTGCGAGAACAAATAGTTGAACAAGAGTTTCATGCGTACTCTGTGGTTTTATGATCCCTCCTCCTCCATATATTCCAGCTGACAGTGTACTCCTCCTGCAAACACTGTGCTCACTTCACTTCCTCCTAAACTAGAGGTCACCTCGGTTAGTTTCGGCGAAGAGATGCAACATATTTATTTGCCACACAATAAAAAAGACTTTGCGTCGTCTTTCGTGGCGCCACGGATCGGCAGGTACATGGCGGACTTTTGTTCAAATAAATGTGTCGTTGCCGCTGTTATCAAATTTATCATTTAAAAAAAAAAAGTTTGTTCGTCAGACTCGAAGGGGAGGTTCAGCTTGGTTCCCCCCCTGCTCCCACCTCCCCTCATCCAGTCAGGAAAAGTTGCAATCCATTTTGTGTCTCAAAAAATTCATTAAACAGAAATTTAAATCCCACTGTGCAATATTTCCTTGGATGTTTTTTTTCTTCCATTTACAATGTTTATTACTAACTGTTGTGCATTTATAACAGTGATGTACCACTCCTATAATAAAACTGGAACAAACAGACCAAGCTGAGAGTATGGGTGGAAGCTGGGTATCTTTGTATTTTCTCTGTTTGCTGAATACATTTTAGCAATTACAATAGTAAGATAATTATGATAATTCTGTAATTGTCCCGCAAAGGGGTGAAGTACACACACGAGATATAGCTTAAATATTCAAGATGTTTTTACTGTCACATGCACAGATAACAGAGTTATGATAATAGTATTGCTATGCTAAATGCTCATTGTGTGTGTTTATACACTATGCTTTGCTACAGTGTCCAAGTAAAGTGATATAATAAAGTTTATACTGGCAGAATACATGTTACTAGTATTTATGCACATGTTGGAGTGATTGAAGTGTTTTTTGCAATTCACGAAACAACTCCTATACAATATGATAGTATTTAAGGAACTGGCTTGACTGCGCAGTCACGTGACTCTCAAATGACGATAGGGTCATACAGGAACGTCATTCTGGTCACGTGTTATTTACTGTACGCCACAGAGACTTGCACGTGCGAGCTCGAATGTTCTGTTTTGAACTTTCACAAAGTGCTGGAAAAAAAACCTAGTAAGTGTCACTTTTAGGTTGAGACGTGTTTTTGGAAGTAACACATTAGTGAAGAAGCTTGAAATAAACGAATTACGCGAGTATTTTAGAAGCGTAAACGGCTGGTTACGTAACAAACGCCTGTGTGTGTGTTTTCGTCGTCTCATCCGTGAGCCCATTGGCGGACGGGCACCTCCGTCAGAATATTAGCCAATCAACGACCGAGCCGCTTAATTGGGGCGGTTGCCGACTACATTGAAGCGCATGTGCAATTCAATGTTGTGATTATGACAAGCAATATGTCTGCCTCCGTGGTGCGGGCGACCGTCCGAGCGGTCAGCAAAAGAAAGTTATTACCCACGAGAGCCGCACTGACTCTGGTAAGTCACACACTGTGGATACAACACAGCACCGGTCTGCTCACACAAGCTAAACACACAACGTGTGGCGCTAACCTACCAACGGCCGCTTTGTTGCTTTTAAGCTACGTGAGCCTGCGTTAGCTTAGCTAGCTAACCGTTAGTGACTTGAACGTCCCACACACACACAAATGGTACAACCGTGGTCCTACTTTTACTGACGTTTCTCGTGATATTACAATGCACTTTTGTAATTTGTCGAGGAGCTCATGTTAGCTTCGGTACGTATACTAATCACCTAGCTTTTTAGCTAACGTTAGATGCTAACGGTGCTCCATTTACTAAGCTAAGCTGTTTCGTAACGTGAGATCCGCTGTTCCTGTTCTGTAACCGACACTAATTGTCTATTGCATACACACTTTACCACAATACGGACGGACGACCACCAGCCCAACGTTAGCCGTGTGTGTGTGTGTGTGTGTGTGTGTGTGTGTGTCCCTTTTAAAAACAAACATAGTTAAACTCCTCGCTCACTTCTTTTCTTTACCAGTTATTTATTTGTGGCTTATTTATTTATTTGTGGCTATTTATTTATTTGTGGCTATTTGTATAAATCCATTTTTATATATATATATATATATATATATATATATATATATATATATATATATATAAATTTTGTATTATTCGAGATGAAATTCACAACATTCTAACACTAGTTATTCTATGTGATGGGCACAAAGCAGGATCGCTTGTCTGTGTGCTCCCGCTTCATTTAGTCATCTATTTGCGATGAGAAGGGAAAGTACTCGACGTAGCACCGGTGTAAATACAATAGGCGCTCAATGCTGGTGAGGGTCCCAGTTCGTTATGATGGGCGATGCTGCCGCTGCAAGATAACCTTCCAGCCCTCAGTGGTCCGAGCTGATAAAGGACGTGCGCCTAAATGTTAAGGAGTGAGATGATGCAGCACAATTTGTGAGAAGCCGTCCTACCCTTGTGTGAATTTAGATTAGAATAAATTAGAACTTAATATATCCAGAGCAAAAAACTCCTTCACGTTACTATATATTAGACATTGCCGTGACACTTGTTTTGACAGTTTAGTCAGTAAACGTCTCATTTTTTAGTATTTGGCACATGCAGCTACACACACACACACACACACACACACACACACACACACACACACACACACACACACACACACACACACACACGGCTTTAAGGGATTAGCACCATGTGGCCCGTCTCACAGTATCAAACCACTGAAGAAACATAAACCAGCACCACGATGTGTTTCTCTATTATTCTCCTGCTTTTTGCCAAGTGTGATTTTCTGCAACAACAAAACACACACACACACACACTCTGCTTCTATTTGAACCCGGTAAACTTTGCTAACCTTCTGCAACCTGCTGTTGTCTTTTCTTCTAGACCCCAGCAGCTGTGACCAAGATCAGGTTTTTGCTGCAGAACAAGCCAGAATACGTGAGTCGCCGACGGTTCAAACAATTTTCTGTAACTTAGCAAGTCCGTCAATCCACATTCTTGTGTGCAGCCGCTGAACGCCACCCACTCCCTTAAACCCACATTCAAACCCATAAACAGGTTTCTTACTAAGGTCATAGAAAACCTGGAAAAGTCATAGAATTGTAAAATGATTATTTTCAGGTCTGGAAAAGTCATTGAAAAAAATCCCTAAAGTGTAGTAAAAGTGCTGTAAATATGGTTATATTCATGTGTTCACGATGTTCATTCATTCTATCACTTTTTCATGTTTACACACAGATTTCACTACATGTTTGGTCATGGAAATTTGATTTAAAGTCATTGAAATTTGGTTTAAACTTGTGGAAATTTGATTTAAAGTCATTGAAATCCATTGATCACGATGTGTACGAGGCGTGCTTTATGAGTCGTCTTCTTTACGACTGGCACTTGAAAACTCTCCAGCAGAGTTGGGCCCGAAAAAAAACCTAAACAGGGGTCGATGACACCAAACGGTAACATCCTTGTGGCTCTCCGTAGATCGGTTTGAAGGTCGGGGTGAGGACGCGCGGCTGTAACGGGATGACTTACACACTGGACTACACTAAGGAGAAGGGGAACTCTGACGAGGAGGTGCTGCAGGACGGTGAGTCTGGTGCTTTTCACGTCCAGCGTCGTGATGGCGTGCGGTGTGGTAACGTCTCCGCTGTGACTCTTCTTGCAGGCGTGAGGGTGTTCATAGAGAAGAAGGCCCAGCTGACCCTGCTGGGAACCGAGATGGACTTCGTGGAGTCCAAACTGTCCAGCGAGTTCGTCTTCAACAATCCCAACATCAAGGGCACGTGCGGCTGCGGCGAGAGCTTCAACATCTGACTCCCTCCCGACGTCCCAATGTTCCCGAAACCCGCGTCGTCCCCCTCCACGAAGACCGAGAGACTGAAAGATGACGTGGAAGTCGGGCTCTAGCTGCAGACCACTTGCCACACAAACACACATGACCTGAGTGTGTGGCTACATAAACATAGAGGAAATGTTTTAAATCAATCTGTGTCATGAAAAACTCAAAATCCTCTGAAGTTGACGTCAAAATCACTTCAGACTACTTCAAAAGCGAGATGTTTTTGTTTTGCAGCCAGTCTTTTTGTTGTTAAACCACACGATATACGCACAATATGTTCAGAAAAGTCTACTTTTAAGTTAGTGAAGCTTGAATCCATCCTCTAAAAAGCCCGTAGGCCAAACCTCCACTCCGTGGCGGCGCTCTGCCAGACAGAGTTTTTGCCGTGAACCCAATGGTGGACGAGTGTCTTGACAGCGCTTTATTCATTTGTAAAGTGTATATTTATCTCTGTGTGTAAATATAAAGAATGTATATCTCCCTTGAACCACGCAAGCGCACAAAAATAACATGCATCCCTCATAGAAGAAGACATGAGGTTCATGTTTTTCTCTTTAGCTTGATTAAAGCTGTTGTGTTTATATTGTGCAATATGTGTACATATGAAATAATAAATGGCTAAATCCAGTAAAAATTACAACTGTTGACGCTGTTTTTATTGTGCAACAGCCTGACTGAGAGACTCAGGATGATCGCAAAACCATTAACCCCATCTTTTACATTAAAGTATCATTCTAAAATACACACATTTTGAAATAATAGCTGTAATTTTAAAGTAGATTTTGGCAGATTAGGTTTTTTTTTAAACTTTTTTAAATCCTGTATAATCTTCTGCATTATGTTTTGATGCTTTTTAATGGTTTCTAGTGAAGCACTTTGAGTCGCCTTGTTGTTGAAATGCCACACAAATCATCTTTAAGTTGTTGACCTTCAGGATAAACTGTATTATAAATTGCTTGTATACCATATAAATGGTTAATAATGTATGTGCGTAGATATACAGATACACATGGTAGATATATAATCTATATATCTGTGACAATATATATAAATATATGAAATATATATATAAATATATATATAAATATATGAAATATATATATATATAAATATATATATAAATATATGAAATATATATATATATAAATATATGAAATATATAAATATATAAAATATATATATATATATATATATATATATATATATATATATATATATGGCAATCAATATTATATTTATTTTTCTAACTTTTTAAGGGTAATTTGAAACACATCCTCCCTTTGGCTTCAATGGATGTGGAGTTTACAGCAATTAAAATAAGATAATCGTTCTGTATTTCTTGGACTATAGACTGTATTGTACCTGTTATCAGCCCCCTCTTCACAAACACACAACATTGCAACATCACACTCATTTTGTTTATGCAAACATACACTGTCAAGTATTTCTCCAAATGAGAGAAAACTGTTGAGTGTCACTAGTGAAACTGAAAATGGCGACATCTGCTGGGCAGCTCGAGTTATTGCAGTTAGACAAAGACTATCCAAGATGTGTAGACATGGGTGGAAAATAATGTTAGAGACAGTTGAAGCATAAAAACAACAGACTTAGTTTGTTAAATTAATTTGCGGCGGGTTTAAATGTTACAACTGGCGGTTTATCTGAGAGTCACTTTGATGTATTATTTCTGATGTGAAGAGTATTTGTAGTATTTGGTGAGTATGGCAGACTACTCCGTGAGAGTCCGAGGAGGTAAAGGTGAGCTGTTCACCCACAGAGCTGCAGGTAAGAGGCGGAGCTACATTGGAGAGGAGAGCTCCTACGTCACACTCCAGAGACGAGTCAAAGTGACGTCATCAGGTTTCCCTTGACAACACAACAGAGTCTCTTCCAAACACCGGTGAGTACATCTGATCATGTTTACACCTTTAATCACCAGGATTAATCACTTCATACCTGATGGATTATTAACAATATAACTATGTCTGTCTGTCCAAAGTCCCGCTACACAGAAACTCACTTTAACAGCGTTGCGCCCTAGAATTATTTGTCATAACGTTTTATAGTATAGGGTCTGGGACGGAAGGGATGTTTTTGTAATGCGCCGTAACGCGCGAAATACCCGGAAGTACCGTAATTGTTTTCCGTTGTGAAAAAGTGTAAAACGAAGGATGTAATGAACGGAGGCGAATAAATGTTGTAAAAGAAAGAAGACAGAGTCCTGTCCGCTTAAGGATGCAACATAAAATTGGTGTTTTCGCCCGGTCATCATCGTTTTTCACCCCAACGGAAGAATAACGGCTCACAACAAGCTAACGGCAAGTGCTAGCATGAGCGGCTAACCAAGCCTGCTGAACGTTAAGACCGGAGTGCTACATTCGAAACTTTGAAGGTAAACGTTTTCTATCATGTCGGAAGAGCAAGAAATGTCCGCGGAATGGGAAAGTCTTGTCGCAGAGATAGAAGAAAATTGCTAACACTGAAAGCACCGGAATTGCATGAGTTATGTGAAGCATTTGGCATTACCGTGAGTGAGAGTGATGAAGACCTACCTCGCAGGTTGAGGAGGCTTATTTTACAACATATAGAAGCAGATGATGTGACTTAGAAGAGAAGATGCAGGAATGAGTCTTTTACTGCAAATAAATGACAACATTGACGGACTAAGAGGTAAACCTGCCAACGAGGATATGGAACCTCCGCCTAATAAATCAAAAGCCTCTGTAGTAAGTAAGAATATATCGTATGTTCATCCGCTGTACAAGAGGGATTTGAAAATAATAGGACAAATTGGAGAACCAAATCAAAAAGATAAACTAACCTACACTAGTAGAAAGTAGAAAGACAAATTCAAAGGGCACTGAAAAAAGGATACGATGAAGGAGAAGTCGTATCAAGCCGTAGCTCCAGGAACAAAACTGAAGAGTTATCTGGAAAGCCGAGTGGATTTGACATTGGAAGCTCTCGGGCAAATTCTACACACACATTACGTCGAAAAGGATGCTACAGAGCTGTACCACTCCCTTACACGCGCCGTTCAGGAGCCTACACAAACGCCCAAACAGTTTTTGATGAGAGCAATGGACCTCAGACAACAAATTGCCATTGCTTCAGAAAGAGTCAAGTCTGGTTTGAAGTACAGTTCAGAATTAATGCAAAACCAGTTCCTCCAAACGATAATGACTGGTCTCCATGACGACACCATTCGAACAGCCATGAAGCCATTCTTACAGGATCCAAAAGTGACAGATGAAATCCTTCTTGAGAAAATGACTGCTGTATACACTCTTGAAATGGAAAGAAAGAACAAGTTGTCAAGTACGACAAAAGCAAGGACTATTAGAGTGGCTGCTATTGGAGAGGAAAATGATGAACTTGTGCCCAAACCAACAAAGAACAGACATAGCGAGACAAACAAACGCGATACCCTGATGGAGAAAGTTGATGAAGGTAACAAAAACATATGTGAAGATATCCAGAATCTCACCACTCACATTGCAAGCCTGCAGCAGACCCTTCCATGTCAACAGCAGAGAGTGGCAGAATCGCAAGGCAGAATATGAAGAAAAGTGTGAGGAGAGGGCAGAACAACTACAATCAGCGCACATGGAGTTCTCCCCTTGAACCTGGCGATCATGTCCTGGTGAGAAACCTGACACCTATAGGCGGCACCGGAAAAATGCGCAGTTACTGGGAAGACATGATCCATGTGGTCAAAGGAAGAAGAGGCCCTGTTAGTCCAGTCTACATGGTTAAGCCGTTGCAAGGATCAGGAAGAAAACGTGTGCTTAGGGTTGCAAAATTCCGGGAATATTCAAAGTTGGAAACTTTCCACGGGAATAAACGGGAATTAACGGGAATTAACAGGAATAAACTGGAAATTTTGGGGTAGTTTAACTGCATTTACCTTGTCATAAGCAGACATGCATGCAAACATTGATAATACAACTTTTAAAAATTAAATTTTTGACCTTTTTGACATTTTATTTGTAGAGGTTTATTCTTTCATCGAACAACGAAAACATGAACGTTGAATAAAAAAAGGTGTATTCCGTTTCATCACCACCCCCCAACACAAATTTCTTTCTTTAGTGTTTTTCCCTGAATCTTATCAGGTCTAAATGCTTTCTTCCTGGAGCTACATGAACTAGTTCAGTTCATAGTTCATAATGACAATTTTTTAACTAAGTTCACAGCTCCAAAAAATGAACTAGTTCAGTTATTTTTTTCAGTATGTTGCAGCTATAATTAAAATCTATGTCTGCAATACTGCTCTTGGCCTCTACGCAACTCGGCGCTCTCACACTTGCCAGGCATCGGGCTGAAACATTCAGAGGCAACACAGATGACAAAAACGTTCAAAAACAACAGAATGTTTTATGTTTACGTTTATGTTTCTGGGAGACGATGATTCCAACCAGCTGCATTCAGGGTCCAGCTGAGCGAGGCGTAAATAGTCTTGTCCTCAACGACATTTAAGTTCCGTTACATGCTTTTGCAAAAAAACGTAGGCACATTTTTTTTTTCAAAATTCCCGAGCCAAAATTCCCATGGAAAGTTTCCGGAAATTTACCGGAAACTTCCTTCCCCTTTGCAAACCTACGTGTGCTACACCGTAACCTGCTCCTTCCATGCCCCGACCTGGTTGAAGAGACAGAGGCTCAAGAGCCTAACCTGAAACAAAAAAACAGTGGAAACAAAACAAAACTGAGAACAAGACGACACAAGGACAAGCACCATACCTACCCGTCAGACACTGACAGTTCCAGTGACGAGGAAGCTCACTTGTGGATAGCAGTGAGAGAGGCTGATCCTTCCCTCAATGCAGAAGCAGAGGAGTTCTGTCCAAGGAGTGAAACACCTAGAGACAAGCGTGATAGGGTGAGTGTACCTGAGAAGAACTCTGAACAGGAACACACTGAAGAGAGACAGAGCGCGGTGGAAGAGACTGAAGCGATAAGCTGTGAAATCCAAAGATGAGCAGAGTGATGCTGAAACAGGGAGAGACAGGCCTAAGAGAGTCCGACAGCCCAGACGTGTTTACACGTAGGACCAGCTAGGTCAGCCGACCTTTCAGCAGCTGCACACCTGCCCTGTCAGTGTGAGAAGGCCTTCAGGGACCAGCCACAACCTCCCCAACAGATCATCATTCATGTATCCTTCTTTAGTATGAATAGATAAAACAATTACAAGTTCATACGTTTATTTGTAAGTTTCGAAGAGTTCATAGTGAGGGAATAACTGACACATAGAAATGGGTTATATGAACATTTATTTACATAATAAGTACAGATACGGGGGTACTGTGCTAGTATTTTGGAGTTAAGGCAGAAGTGTGGCACATATGCACTAAAAGAAAGAAATGAGTAGTGTGCACACTTAAATAATAGACTTTCTGATTACATGGCTATAAAATGTGTAACCACACAGTAGTGGGTGTATATGGTATTTTCATTGTCCCGTACGGCGGGCCCACCAACACTTTGATGGACTATTCACCCGTCAATACTAATGGACTATGGATACTGAGTCTTGTATTTATTCAGTCTCATAGACACCCTCTACGTCGTGTTAGCTTGCTATCACTAGCTCTGTGTTAGCAGCAGCTCTAGCTGGCTTACAGTTCCTGTTACTACGTAAATATGCTATTGCAAAGTTCAGTAAATACACTTACCCTTTTCCCAAAGGATCCCTTTATTGGCGTTGTCCTCTTTATCGCCGGTATCGTATCCTTCAGGCTGTGAAGCTGCGCTGTGCTGTCCAGTATAGCTTCGGCTCGGCTCAGGCTAAACTGCCTATTATACACACACAGTGAAGCTGTGTGTGTATAATATGACACAGCCGTGTGTACAATGCTCATATCTCACTGTGTGAATCACCTACAATGACGCGAGAACAGGACAAGGAAGTGGAACGTCTACTGATTCCGCCAGATTTGAAACCATATCTCTGTGACGTATTATTGCGAAGATAGTAATATTTATAAAACGTCAATGTCGTGTGGCACGGCGCCGTGCCACTCAACTCAGGCCGGTTAATGAACATTGGACTTATTCTGTGTCGCTTTGCAAGAGGAGAAGTGTTAAGATGTACAAATATTCACACTTGTTTCCTTTTGCAACAAATAATTTAACTTTATTTTGAGTAAAATGTTTTTCTTTTTCTTCCCCAATGTGTGTGTAGATATGGCTGCTGCAAACTACCTGCCATCTGAAGATCAGTTCCTGTGCTTCGTCTGTCTGGATGTGTTCACTGATCCAGTCAGCACACCATGTGGACACAACTTCTGCAAGAAGTGCATCAATGATTACTGGAACATCAACGACGAGAACACTTGTCCAAAGTGTAAAAAAGTTATCACCTCAAGACCCGAGCTGCTTGTCAACACTTTGGTCTCCGAGGTGGTTTCTCATGTCAGACAGTCGACTCAACAGAAAGTCGGCAGCAGCAGCTCAGAGCAACAAGAGTCCAAACCAGGAGAAGTTCCCTGTGACGTCTGCACTGGAACCAAACTGAAGGCCCTGAAGTCCTGCCTGGCGTGTCTGGACTCCTACTGCGAGACTCACCTGGAGCCTCATCTGACGAGATCAGGCCTGAAGAGACATCAGCTGATCGACCCTGTGGAGAACCTGGTAGGCAGGCTGTGTATGAAGCACGATAAACCTCTGGAGATGTTCTGTAAGAGCGACCAGAGGTTTGTCTGCATGCTCTGCACTATGTTAGACCACAAGATGCACAAATATGTTCCTCTGAAAGAAGAATATGAAAGAAAGAAGGTCGAGCTGGAAAAGACAGAGGCTGAAATTCAGCAGATGATCCAGAAGAAACAACTGAAGATTCAGGAGGTCAAACGCGCAGTGGAGCTCAGTGAGGAAGATGCAGACAGAGAGAAAGCAGAAGGTATTCAGGTCTTCACTGATCTGAAGGAGTCTGTTGAGAGAAAACTCAACGAGCTCATCAACACCATAGATGAGAACCAAAGAACCACAAGGAAACAGGCTGACGACTCCATCAAAGAGCTGGAACAGGAAATCTCTGAGCTGATGAAGGGGAGCACTGAGGTGGAGAAGGTATACCTCTCTGAAGACCACCTCCAGCTTCTCCAGAGGTTCCAGTCCCTAAACCTCCACCTTCCACCACCCACCAAGGACTGGACAAAGGTCAGTGTTCCTCCAGCATCACATGAGGGGACTGTGAGGAAAGCTGTGTCTCAGCTGGAGGAGACGCTCATTCAAAAGATGAAGAAGCTGGTTGAAGATGAGCTGAAGACGGTCCAGAAGTTTGCAGTGGAAGTGACTCTTGATCCTGATACAGCTCATCCTGACCTCGCCCTGTCTGATG
Organism: Clinocottus analis; assembly: GCF_023055335.1. Classification (NCBI taxonomy): domain Eukaryota; kingdom Metazoa; phylum Chordata; class Actinopteri; order Perciformes; family Cottidae; genus Clinocottus; species Clinocottus analis. Next base: position 21,696,725 of record NW_027176229.1, on the reverse strand, counting down.
ACGGGAAACAAGTACATGATAGTGATGTGAGCAAGAATCTCCCAGACAACCCAGAGAGATTTTCTACTTCTGTTTGTGTCTTAGCAAAGCAGAGTTTCTCTTCAGGCAGATTTTACTTTGAGGTTCAAGTTAAAGGAAAGACTGAATGGACATTAGGAGTGACCAGAGAGTTGAGCAAAAGGAAGGGAACCATCACACAGAGCCCTCAGAAGGGTTACTGGTCTATATGGTTGAGAAATGGAAATGTGTACACAGCTAATGACGACCCTCAAGTTCCTCTCTCCCTGCAGTCTGGGCCTCAGAAGGTTGGGGTGTTTGTGGACTATGAGGAGGGTCTGGTCTCCTTCTATGACGTAGAAGCTGCAGCTCTTATCTACTCCTTCACTGGATGCTCCTTCAAGGAGAAACTCTTCCCATTATTCAGTCCTTGTCTTCGTGATGGTGGTAGAAACTCTACACCTCTGATCATAACTCCTGTCAGAGTAAACTAATCACTCTTTATTGAATGTAATGATTTGATTCATTGAAGAGAATAAATGTACATATTCTGTCTGAAATTGAATTAATTATATCTGATGTTCACCCACAGAAAACATATTGATTAATAGTTTTGTCATAAAGCTTCATGAAGAGTGAGGCCTATTACATTTATATAGTGTTTACAGAATACAGTATGAGTTATTGTGTTATTAAAGTTAAGAAATAGAATAGATGCAAATGTTTTTTGGGTGTGAAAAGTGGTTTGAATAACTATTCGTCACTTTGGCCAACTTTGATTAGTTGTGTGAATATTGGTGAAATGACTTATGAACCAAAGAAACCTATAAAAATGATTGTAAATAAAAAATAAACTGGTTGTTAAACACGAGGCCTGAGTAAGAACTGACTTGAGCATCAAACACTGAACACAAATGCCTGGTTTACTCAGAAGTTAAGATACGGGCAATCAATATCATATACATATTTTTCTCACTTTTTCAGGGTAATTTGAGACACATCCTCCCTTTGGCTTCAATGGATGTGGAGTTTACAGCAATTAAAATAAGATAATCGTTCTGTATTTCTTGGACTATAGACTGTATTGTACCTGTTACCAGCCCCCCTCTTCACAAACACACATTGCAACATCACACTCATTTTGTTTTATCTGAGAGTCACTTTGATGTATTATTTCTGATGTGAAGAGTATTTGTAGTATTTGGTGAGTATGGCAAGAGTCCGAGGAGGTAAAGGTGAGCTGTTCACCCACAGAGCTGCAGGTAAGAGGCGGAGCTACACTGGAGAGGAGAGCTCCTACGTCACACTCCAGAGACGAAAGTTAAGTTCGTCGGAGAGGCAGAAACACTGCAGGCGAGACAAGTCTCTGCTTTTCTCTTAAAGACGAGTCAAAGTGACGTCATCAGGTTTCCCTTGACAACACAACAGAGTCTCTTCCAAACACCGGTGAGTACATCTGATCATGTTTACACCTTTAATCACCAGGATTAATCACTTCATACCTGATGGATTATTAACAATATAACTATGTCTGTCTGTCCAAAGTCCCGCTACACAGAAACTCACTTTAACAGTGTTGCGCCCTATAATTATTTGTCATAACGTTTTTATAGTATAGGGTCTGGGACGGAAGGGATGTTTTTGTAATGCGTCGTAACGCGCGAAATACCCGGAAGTACCGTAATTGTTTTCCGTTGTGAAAAAGTGTAAAACGAAGGATGTAATGAACGGAGGCGAATAAATGTTGTAAAAGAAAGAAGACAGAGTCCTGTCCGCTTAAAGATGCAACATAAAATTGGTGTTTTCGCCCGGTCATCATCGTTTTTCACCCCAACGGAAGAATAACGGCTCACAACAAGCTAACGGCAAGTGCTAGCATGAGCGGCTAACCAAGCCTGCTGAACGTTAAGACCGCAGTGCTACATTCGAAACTGTAAAGGTAAACGTTTTCTATCATGTCGGAAGAGCAAGAAATGTCCGCGGAATGGGAAAGTCTTGTCGCAGAGATAGAAGAAAAATTGCTAACACTGAAAGCACCGGAATTGCATGAGTTATGTGAAGCATTTGGCATTACCGTGAGTGAGAGTGATGAAGACCTACCTCGCAGGTTGAGGAGGCTTATTTTACAACATATAGAAGCAGATGATGTGACTTAGAAGAGAAGATGCAGGAATGAGTCTTTTACTGCAAATAAATGACAACATTGACGGACTAAGAGGTAAACCTGCCAACGAGGATATGGAACCTCCGCCTAATAAATCAAAAGCCTCTGTAGTAAGTAAGAATATATCGTATGTTCATCCGCTGTACAGGAGCGATTTGAAAATAATAGGACAAATTGGAGAACCAAATCAAAAAGATAAACTAAGCTACACTAGTTTGGAAAGACAAATTCAAAGGGCACTGAAAAAAGGATATGATGATGCATACACTACAGGCTACTGAACGGGAAAACACTGCCCGACCGTCATCCAATTCCAAGGATACAGGAGATTCTGGAGAACCTAGGAGGTAACTCCTGGTTCACCGTGTTAGACCAAGGGAAGGCTTATCGCCAGGGCTTTGTAAAAGAGAAAAGCAGACGCTGCACCGCATTCATAACACCACGGGGACTGTATGAATGGGTAAGGATCCCTTTTGGGCTTACTAACTCGCCTGCTTCGTTTCAGCGTTACATCTCGGATGTCTGGGAGACGTCCGAGATGAAGTATGTGTCCCATATTTAGGCGATGTCCTCGTCTTTAGCTCCAGCTTCGAGAAACACATTGAAAATGTGAGACAAGTGCTCAAACGACAGAGAGAGAGAGTGTGGCACAAAGCTGAGGCCAAAGAAATGTGACTTTTTCAAACGTGAGGTCTGTTATGTGGGTCGAGTAGTCTCCGCAGAAGGATATAAAATGAATCCCAAAGAAGTGGAAGCAGTTCAAGCACTGAAGCATGAGACACCAACCACTATGCGAGAGGTGAGAAAACTGATGGGATTTATCAGTTATTACAGATCCTACATACCAGATTTCTCTAGGACAGCCAAGCCTCTCTATGAACTATTAGCGAAGCCCAAATCTGATGTGAGGCAAAACCAAAGGAAAAACGGTGTTAGCCATAAATCTGCTCAGTTGTCAACTTCTCATCCAGTTCAGTGGACTGCGCTCCACAAAGAGATAGTGAACAGAATTGCAGAACAGCTGACAAACCCACCAGTGATGGCATATCCCGACTTAGGGAAACCCTTTGTGCTTCATGTTGATGCCTCAGAAGAGGGCCGAGGTGCAGTTTTGTACCAGCGACAAGACAGCACTCTCAGAGTGATAGCATATGGCTCAAGGACATTGACAGCAGCTGAACGGAACTACAGGTTACATTCTGGCAAATTAGAATTCCTGGCGCTGAAATGGGCCATAACAGAGCGCTTTCGTGACTATCTGTTTCATGCACCTTACTTCACTGTATACAGTGACAATAATCCACTGACATATGTCACCAAGTCAGCAAAACTCAACATAACTGGACACCGCTGGGTGGCACATTTGGAGGATTATAGGTTCACAGTGAAATACAGGCCTGGAACAGCAAAAACAAATGCAGACTTCTAGTCACGCAGACCAAAGCCCATTGAAGAGGTCATGCGAGAATGCACAGATATTTTCAGTCTTTCAAACCCATAACAGAGATCGAACACTACTATGCGTACTAAGTTCAAATCAAGAAAGTTAACGGGGATCGTGACAATATTTTATTATGCACTGTTCAGTCTCATAGACACCCTCTACGTTGTGTTAGCTTGCTATCATTACCTCTGTGTTAGCAATGTCGTGTGGCACGGCGCCGTGCCACTCAACTCAGGCCGGTTAATGAACATTGGACTTATTCTGTGTCGCTTTGCAACAGAAGTGTTAAGATGTACAAATATTCACACTTGTTTCCTTTTGAAACAAATAATTTAATTTAATTTTAAATAAAATGTTTTTCTTTTCTTCCCTAATGTGTGTGTGTAGATATGGCTGCGGCAAACTATCTGCCATCTGAAGATCAGTTCCTGTGCTTCGTCTGTCTGGATGTGTTCACTGATCCAGTCAGCACACCATGTGGACACAACTTCTGCAAGAAGTGCATCAATGATTACTGGAACACCAACGACCAGAACACTTGTCCAAAGTGTAAAAAGGTTTTCACCTCAAGACCCGAGCTGCTTGTCAACACTTTGGTCTCTGAGGTGGTTTCTCATGTCAGACAGTCGCCTCAACAGAAAGCACCAAGAGAAGTTCCCTGTGACGTCTGCACTGGAACCAAACTGAAGGCCATGAAGTCCTGCCTGGTGTGTCTGGTCTCCTACTGTGAGACTCACCTGGTGCCTCATCTGACCATGTCAGGTCTGAAGAGACATCAGCTGATCGACCCTGTAGAGAACCTGGAAGGCAGGCTGTGTATGAAGCACGATAAACCTCTGGAGCTGTTCTGTAAGAGCGACCAGACGTGTGTCTGCATGCTCTGCACTATGTTAGACCACAAGATGCACAAATGTGTTCCTCTGAAAGAAGAATATGAAAGAAAGAAGGTCGAGCTGGAGAAGACAGAGGCTGAAATTCAGCAGATGATCCAGAAGAGACGACTGAAGATTCAGGAGGTCAAACGCGTAGTGGAGCTCAGTGAGGAAGATGCAAACAGAGAGAAAGCAGAAGGTATTCAGGTCTTCACTCATCTGAAGGAGTCTGTTGAGAGAAAACTGAAGGAGCTCATCAACACCATAGAAGACAACCAGAGAACCACAAAGAAACAGGCTGAAGACTCCATCAAAGAGCTGGAACAGGAAATCTCTGAGCTGATGAAGGGGAGCACTGAGGTGGAGAAGGTATACCTCTCTGAAGACCACCTCCAGCTTCTCCAGAGCTTCCAGTCCCTCAACATCCACCTTCCACAACCCACCAAGGACTGGACAAAGGTCAGTGTTCCTCCAGCATCACATGAGGGGACTGTGAGGAGAGCTGTGTCTCAGCTGAAGGTGACGCTCAGTGAAAAGATGAAGAAGCTGGTTCAAGATGAGCTAAAGACGGTCCAGAAGTTTGCAGTGGAAGTGACTCTTGATCCTGATACAGCTCATCCTCACCTCGTCCTGTCTGATGACGGGAAACAAGTACGACATTGTGATGTGAAGAAGAATCTCTCAGACAACCCAGAGAGATTTTCTACTTTAGTTAATGTCTTAGCAAAGCAGAGTTTCTCTTCAGGCAGATTTTACTTTGAGGTTCAAGTTAAAGGAAAGACTAAATGGGATTTAGGAGTGACCAGAGAGATGAGCAAAAGGGAGGGAACAACCACATATAGCCCTCAGGAGGGTTACTGGACTATATGTTTAAGAAATGGAAACGTGTACACAGCTGCTGAAGACCCTCAAGTTGTTCTCTTCCTGCAGTCTGGGCCTCAGAAGGTTGGGGTGTTTGTGGACTATGAGGAGCGTCTGGTCTCCTTCTATGACGTAGAAGCTGCAGCTCTTATCTACTCCTTTACTGGCTGCTGCTTCCAGAAGAAACTCTTCCCATACTTCAGTCCTTGTCTTAATGATGGTGGTAGAAACTCAACACCTCTGATCATAACTCCTGTGAGAGTAAACTAATCACTCTTTAATGAATGTAATGATTTGATTCATTGAAGAGAATAAATGTACATATTCTGTCTGAAATTAAATTAATTATATCTGATGTTCACCCACAGAAAACATATTGATTAATAGTTTTGTCATAAAGCTTCATCAAGAGTGAGGCCTATTACATTTACAGAGTGTTTACAGAATACAGTATGAGTTATTGTGTTATTAAAGTTAAGAAATAGAATAGATGCAAATGTTTTTTTTGGTGTGAAAAGTGGTTTGAATAACTATTAGTCACTTTGGCCAACTCTGATTAGTGTTGTGAATATTGGTGAGATGACTTATGAACCAAAGAAACCTATAAACATGATTGTAAATAAAAAATAAACTAGTTGTTGAACACGAGGCCTGAGTAAGAACTGACTTGAGCATCAAACACTGAACAAAAAAGCCTGGTTTACTCAGAAGTTAAGATACGGGCAATCAATATCATATACATATTTTTAACTTTTTCAGGGTAATTTGAGACACATCCTCCCTTTGGCTTCAATGGATGTGGAGTTTACAGCAATTAAAATAAGATAATCGTTCTGTATTTCTTGAACTATAGACTGTAATGTTAATACACCTGTTATCAGCCCCCTCTTCACAAACACACATTGCAACATCACACTCATTTTGTTTATGCAAACATACACTGTCAACAAGTATTTCTCCAAATGTGAGAAAACTGTTGAGTGTCACTAGTGAAACTGAAAATGGCGACATCTGCTGGGCAGCTCGAGTTATTGCAGTTACACAAAGACTATCCAAGATGTGTCGAGACATGGGTGGAAAATAATGTTAGAGACAGTTGAAGCATAAAAACAACAGACTTAGTTTGTTAAATTAATTTGCGGCGGGTTTAAATGTTACAACTGGCCGTTTATCTGAGAGTCACTTTGATGTATTATTTCTGATGTGAAGAGTATTTGTAGTATTTGGTGAGTATGGCAGACTACTCCGTGTGAGTCCGAGGAGGTAAAGGTGAGCTGTTCACCCACAGAGCTGCAGGTAAGAGGCGGAGCTACACTGAAGAGGAGAGCTCCTACGTCACACTCCAGAGACGAGTCAAAGTGACGTCATCAGGTTTCCCTTGACAACACAACAGAGTCTCTTCCAAACACCGGTGAGTACATCTGATCATGTTTACACCTTTAATCACCAGGATTAATCACTTCATACCTGATGGATTATTAACAATATAACTATGTCTGTCTGTCCAAAGTCCCGCTACACAGAAACTCACTTTAACAGCGTTGCGCGCTAGAATTATTTGTCATAACGTTTTTATAGTATAGGGTCTGGGACGGAAGGGATGTTTTTGTAATGCGTCGTAACGCGCGAAATACCCGGAAGTACCGTAATTGTTTTCCGTTGTGAAAAAGTGTAAAACGAAGGATGTAATGAACGGAGGCGAATAAATGTTGTAAAAGAAAGAAGACAGAGTCCTGTCCGCTTAAAGGTGCAACATAAAATTGGTGTTTTCGCCCGGTCATCATCGTTTTTCACCCCAACGGAAGAATAACGGCTCACAACAAGCTAACGGCAAGTGCTAGCATGAGCGGCTAACCAAGCCTGCTGAACGTTAAGACCGCAGTGCTACATTCGAAACTTTGAAGGTAAACGTTTTCTATCATGTCGGAAGAGCAAGAAATGTCCGCGGAATGGGAAAGTCTTGTCGCAGAGATAGAACAAAATTGCTAACGCTGAAAGCACCGGAATTGCATGAGTTATGTGAAGCATTTGGCATTACCGTGAGTGAGAGTGATGAAGACCTACCTCGCAGGTTGAGGAGGCTTATTTTACAACATATAGAAGCAGATGATGTGACTTAGAAGAGAAGATGCAGGAATGAGTCTTTTACTGCAAATAAATGACAACATTGACGGACTAAGAGGTAAACCTGCCAACGAGGATATGGAACCTCCGCCTAATAAATCAAAAGCCTCTGTAGTAAGTAAGAATATATCGTATGTTCATCCGCTGTACAGGAGGGATTTGAAAATAATAGGACAAATTGGAGAACCAAATCAAAAAGATAAACTAACCTACACTAGTAGAAAGTAGAAAGACAAATTCAAAGGGCACTGAAAAAAGGATACGATGAAGGAGAAGTCGTATCAAGCCGTAGCTCCAGGAACAAAACTGAAGAGTTATCTGGAAAGCCGAGTGGATTTGACATTGGAAGCTCTCGGGCAAATTCTACACACACATTACGTCGAAAAGGATGCTACAGAGCTGTACCACTCCCTTACACGCGCCGTTCAGGAGCCTACAGAAACGCCCAAACAGTTTTTGATGAGAGCAATGGACCTCAGACAACAAATTGCCATTGCTTCAGAAAGAGTCAAGTCTGGTTTGAAGTACAGTTCAGAATTAATGCAAAACCAGTTCCTCCAAACGATAATGACTGGTCTCCATGACGACACCATTCGAACAGCCATGAAGCCATTCTTACAGGATCCAAAAGTGACAGATGAAATCCTTCTTGAGAAAATGACTGCTGTATACACTCTTGAAATGGAAAGAAAGAACAAGTTGTCAAGTACGACAAAAGCAAGGACTGTTAGAGTGGCTGCTATTGGAGAGGAAAATGATGAACTTGTGCCCAAACCAACAAAGAACAGACATAGCGAGACAAACAAACGCGATACCCTGATGGAGAAAGTTGATGAAGGTAACAAAAACATATGTGAAGATATCCAGAATCTCACCACTCACATTGCAAGCCTGCAGCAGACCCTTCCATGTCAACAGCAGAGAGTGGCAGAATCGCAAGGCAGAATATGAAGAAAAGTGTGAGGAGAGGGCAGAACAACTACAATCAGCGCACATGGAGTTCTCCCCTTGAATCTGGCGATCATGTCCTGGTGAGAAACCTGACACCTAGAGGCGGCACCGGAAAAATGCGCAGTTACTGGGAAGACATGATCCATGTGGTCAAAGGAAGAAGAGGCCCTGTTAGTCCAGTCTACACGGTTGAGCCGTTGCAAGGATCAGGAAGAAAACGTGTGCTACACTATAACCTGCTCCTCCCATGCCCCTACCTGGTTGAAGAGACAGAGGTCCAAGAGCCTAACCTGAAACAAAAAAACAGTGTAAACAAACCAAAACTGAGAACAAGACCACACAAGGACAAGCACCATACCTACCCGTCAGACACTGACAGTTCCAGTGACGAGGAAGCTCACTTGTGGATAGCAGTGAGAGAGGCTGATCCATCCCTCAATGCAGAAGCAGAGGAGTTCTGTCCAAGGAGTGAAACACCTAGAGACAAGCGTGATAGGGTGAGTGTACCTGAGAAGAACTCTGAACAGGAACACACTGAAGAGAGACAGAGCGCGGTGGAAGAGACTGAAGCGATAAGCTGTGAAATCCAAAGATGAGCAGAGTGATGCTGAAACAGGGAGAGACAGGCCTAAGAGAGTCCGACAGCCCAGACGTGTTTACACGTAGGACCAGCTAGGTCAGCCGACCTTTCAGCAGCTGCACACCTGCCCTGTCAGTGTGAGAAGGCCTTCAGGGACCAGCCACAACCTCCCCAACAGATCATCATTCATGTATCCTTCTTTAGTATGAATAGATAAAACAATTACAAGTTCATACGTTTATTTGTAAGTTTCGAAGAGTTCATGGTGAGGGAATAACTGACACATAGAAATGGGTTATATGAACATTTATTTACATAATAAGTACAGATACGGGGGTACTGTGCTAGTATTTTGGAGTTAAGGCAGAAGTGTGGCACATATGCACTAAAAGAAAGAAATGAGTAGTGTGCACACTTAAATAATAGACTTTCTGATTACATGGCTATAAAATGTGTAACCACACAGTAGTGGGTGTATATGGTATTTTCATTGTCCCGTACGGCGGGCCCACCAACACTTTGATGGACTATTCACCCGTCAATACTAATGGACTATGGATACTGAGTCTTGTATTTATTCAGTCTCATAGACACCCTCTACGTCGTGTTAGCTTGCTATCACTAGCTCTGTGTTAGCAGCAGCTCTAGCTGGCTGACAGTTCCTGTTACTACGTAAATATGCTATTGCAAAGTTTAGTAAATACACTTACCCTTTTCCCAAAGGATCCCTTTATTGGCGTTGTCCTCTTTATCGCCGGTATCGTATCCTTCAGGCTGTGAAGCTGCGCTGTGCTGTCCAGTATAGCTTCGGCTCAGCTCAGGCTAAACTGCCTATTATACAGACACAGTGAAGCTGTGTGTGTATAATATGACACAGCTGTGTGTACAATGCTCATATCTCACTGTGTGAATCACCTACAATGACGCGAGAACAGGACAAGGAAGTGGAACGTCTACTGATTCCGCCAGATTTGAAACCATATCTCTGTGACGTATTATTGCGAAGATAGTAATATTTATAAAACGTCAATGTCGTGTGGCACGGCGCCGTGCCACTCAACTCAGGCCGGTTAATGAACATTGGACTTATTCTGTGTCGCTTTGCAAGAGGAGAAGTGTTAAGATGTACAAATATTCACACTTGTTTCCTTTTGCAACAAATAATTTAACTTTATTTTGAACAAAATGTTTTTCTTTTTCTTCCCCAATGTGTGTGTAGATATGGCTGCTGCAAACTACCTGCCATCTGAAGATCAGTTCCTGTGCTTCGTCTGTCTGGATGTGTTCACTGATCCAGTCAGCACACCATGTGGACACAACTTCTGCAAGAAGTGCATCAATGATTACTGGAAAACCAACAACGAGAACACTTGTCCAAAGTGTAAAAAGGTTTTCACCTCAAGACCCGAGCTGCTCGTCAACACTTTGGTCTCCGAGGTGGTTTCTCATGTCAGACAGTCGACTCAACAGAAAGTCGGCAGCAGCAGCTCAGAGCAACAAGAGTCCAAACCAGGAGAAGTTCCCTGTGACGTCTGCACTGGAACCAAACTGAAGGCCCTGAAGTCCTGCCTGGTGTGTCTGGCCTCCTACTGTGAGACTCACCTGGAGCCTCATCTGACCATGTCAGGTCTGAAGAGACATCAGCTGATCGACGCTGTGGAGAACCTGGAAGGCAGGCTGTGTATGAAGCACGATAAACCTCTGGAGATGTTCTGTAAGAGCGACCAGAGTTGTGTCTGCATGTTCTGCACTATGTTACACCACAAGATGCACAAATGTGTTCCTCTGAAAGAAGAATATGAAAGAAAGAAGGTCGAGCTGGAGAAGACAGAGGCTGAAATTCAGCAGATGATCCAGAAGAGACGACTGAAGATTCAGGAGGTCAAACGCGTCGTGGAGCTCAGTGAGGAAGATGCAGACAGAGAGAAAGCAGAAGGTATTCAGGTCTTCACTGATCTGAAGGAGTCTGTTGAGAGAAAACTCAACGAGCTCATCAACACCATAGATGAGAAGCACAGAACCACAAAGAATCAGGCTGAAGACGCCATCAAAGAGCTGGAACAGGAAATCTCTGAGCTGATGAAGGGGAGCACTGAGGTGGAGAAGCTCTACCACTCTGAAGACCACCTCCAGCTTCTCCAGAGGTTCCCGTCCCTAAACCTCCACCTCCCACCACCCACCAAGGACAGGACAAAGGTCAGTGTTCCTCCAGCATCACATGAGGGGACTGTGAGGAAAGCTGTGTCTCAGCTGAAGGAGACGCTCAGTGAAAAGATGAAGAAGCTGGTTAAAGATGAGCTGAAGACGGTCCAGAAGTTTGCAGTGGAAGTGACTCTTGATCCTTCAACAGCTCATGCTAACCTCGCCCTGTCTGATGACGGGAAACAAGTACATGATAATGATGTGAGCAAGAATCTCCCAGACAACCCAGAGAGATTTTCTACTTCTGTTTGTGTCTTAGCAAAGCAGAGTTTCTCTTCAGGCAGATTTTACTTTGAGGTTCAAGTTAAAGGAAAGACTGGATGGACATTAGGAGTGACCAGAGAGTTGAGCAAAAGGAAGGGAACCATCGCACAGACACCTGAGAAGGGTTACTGGTCTATATGGTTGAGAAATGGAAATGTGTACACAGCTAATGACGACCCTCAAGTTCCTCTCTCCCTGCAGTCTGGGCCTCAGAAGGTTGGGGTGTTTGTGGACTATGAGGAGGGTCTGGTCTCCTTCTATGACGTAGAAGCTGCAGCTCTTATCTACTCCTTCACTGGATGCTGCTTCAAGGAGAAACTCTTCCCATTATTCAGTCCTTGTGTTAATGATGGTGGGAGAAACTCTACACCTCTGATCATAACTCCTGTCAGAGTAAACTAATCACTCTTTATTGAATGTAATGATTTGATTCATTGAAGAGAATAAATGTACATATTCTGTCTGAAATGAAATTACTTATATCTGATGTTTACCCACAGAAAACATATTAATAGTTTTGTCAAAGCTTCACTCAGAGGTAGGCCTATTACATTTACATAGTGTTTACAGAATACAGTATGTGTTATTAAAGTTAATAAATAGAATAGATGCAAATGTTTTTTTTGTGTGAAAAGAGGTTTGAATAACTATTAGTCACTTTGGCCAACTCTGATTAGTTATGTGAATATTGGTGAAATTGGTGAACCAAAGAAACCTATAAACATGATTGTAAATAAAAAATAAACTAGTTGTTGAACACGAGGCCTGAGTAAGAACTGACTTGAGCATCAAACACTGAACAAAAAAGCCTTGTTTACTCAGAAGTTAAGATACGGCCAATCAATATTATATTTATTTTTCTCACTTTTTAAGGGTAATTTGAGACACATCCTCCATTTGGCTTCAATGGATGTGGAGTTTACAGCAATTAAAATAAGATAATCGTTCTGTATTTCTTGGACTATAGACTGTATTGTTAATACACGTGTTAACACCACCCAACCCCCTCTTCACAAACACAACATTGCAACATCACACTCATTTTGTTTATGCAAACATACACTGTCAAAAAGTATTCAAATGTGAGACTGCTATCGTAAAAGTCGGGTTAAAAGCAGCTACGACCTTCGGTAGGTGTGTCCGCTAGCTGCTGCTAGCACTCTGCTAGCTCCCCGACAACCACCGAAGGTAGCGGAAGCAGCCACGGCCACAGCAGCAGCGCTAGCTTCCCTGCTGTAGCTAGCTATCAGCAGCGCTAGCTAGCTACAGCAGGCCGCTAACAGCAGCGCTAGCGACAGCGCTAGCTAGCTACAGCGAATGTAGTAGCAGCTTGTAACCTGACTTTTACGGTATGTTTAAAGAGCCTGCCTTGGGGTAGCTAGTATGCACAATGTGTTTATAGGTCAAGCCAAAGGATTAACACTGCATGTATACAATTATATTGAAGATGTAGCACTGGATGTGGTTGGCGAGTTTAGCAGATTATTGAATGTATGCAACGTTTGACCTACTGAAGGAGTGTTATTGTTCCTGCCAGAGCAGCAATACATGACTAGAAATGTACGTGAGGACACAGAGGCATGAATGTACGTATGAGACAATGTTTATTATTATTCACCCCCTCTGATCACTTATGCGTAATACACAAAAAAAGATACGCAGAAAACAGTGAGCGTTTTAAATTTAGTTTTTTTTAATTGATCAATGAGAAGTTTGACTGACACACAACCATGTTCCCGGTTTTGTCGCACACATACACGCATATATTTAAAAAAGGATGGTCATTTTATACTGCCGTCGTACACCTGAGAGTATATACTTAAGAACAAGGTCCTTTTGACACCGGGGGCAGGCAGGACGAGTGTCGCGGCATCTTAGAAAAGAGAGCAGGGGACATCGTGGCAGGAAAGCAATCTGAGATATTAAGGAATGTCAGACGTAAACATTTTTCCATGATGTGTTGTGGCAGGGATTTCATTGGTATTTAGACGCTTACAAATTGTAATTGGCATTGATTGCAGAGGCCGTGTTTTTTAAAATTTATTTTTAATATAAACGGTGCGTATCCGGTTAGAGACTATCAGACAGGAAGTAGTTTGTTGCCATGGCGAGGATGGGCGCTCCTGTGGGGACGCCGGGAAACGGCCCGCTGGACCCAGCGATGTCAACGTGGGAGTACGGCAGGGGGGCGTTTGAATCCACGCCATGCTGCGCCAGAAATAAAAAAAAGTAATATAAGTTAGTCACTGCAGTTCACGTTCATTTTTTTAACACACCTACAGATAAACAAAAGCTCAGTCTGACAATGTGCGAGCACCTTGTCGAGCCCCGCGGCCATGATGAGGAACGCCGCGGGGGTCTGATGTCCTCGAGGCGTCATGGTGGACGGCAGGTTGTTGCACTGCAGGATGTCCTCGTACTCGGACTTTCCCTTGTGGAAGTCGTAGTCCTCTCGTCTGATGCTGGACACCTCGAACACGTCGCCCAGCGCCTCTCCAGCTGCACGAAAGACCGCGAGTTAGTTGTTTTTGGTGGAAGAAATAAAGCCTCCAAATCACCATGAAGCAACTTATTTACGGTTTTTAATGGCGGTCAAAATGGCGACATCTGCTGGACAGCCCGAGTTATTGCATTTATACAAAGACTGCAAGATGTGTAGAGACATTGGGTGGAAAATAATGTTTACATTTTTTTAATTAGCTCATAATTTCGAATACATTATTCCCTGAAAAAGGCAAAAGGTATGATGCATTAATATAGCAAGATAGCAAATTAATGTTTTAAAATGGTTTGACCCAAACACTCTGGGAGAGGGAGTGTTAAATGTTGCAAAAATAGTTTGACAAAATGATCTTGACAAGCTTTTAACTGCATCCCACCATCTTTAAAACAGCAGCTTGATAAGTTGTGAGGTCACAGTGACCCCGACTGTCCTGAACAAGTGTCTTGTCTTACATTCTTTCCAAATTATGTTCTGGTTGCAAACAGAAGTCAGGTTGTATAGAAGTCTATGAGAACATGACTTCTCTCTTACTTTATTCCCTCCGTGAACATTGTAAACATGAGTTTATGGAGCCTTCTTCAATGCAGCATGATGTTCATTATGTAAATCATTTAGTAAAATAGCCCATATAAAGCTTTAAGGTGGGGTTTACCTTGTGAATGACAGGTTGCTGCCACAAAGTTTCTTGTGGTCTTCAAACTTTATCCTTTTGGCAAAGAGTATTTAATTCTCGAAAGGCAATTGTTCCATTTTTGGTGGCCGCAAAAAGTATTTTCGTGTGTGTGTGTTTGTGTGTGTTTTGCATGAAAGACAAGATGGCGACCGCACAAATGCAAAACTCGAGGCTTCAAAGAGTCGATGAGTTCATCCTTAAGTCTCTGTAGTTTTCTCACCTTTCTGCCACTGAGCGGCGTTCCCGTTGCGGTGGGCCGGTCCGTTGTCCATGATGATCTACGCGGGAAAATGTCCACGTGAACGTCAGCACACAAACAGTGATTTATACGGCGGAGAATTCTTTGTGATTTGAAGTAAGTCGCAGTACTTACAGAGTAGTCGGGTCCCATGGCTCTGATGGCGTGACCGGTCAGAGTCGCGATGGTGAACAGCTGAGGAGACTTCTCGCGGGCCGCCTGCGGACCGACGATCAGGAGCGAGAAGATAAATGAGTTAAAGACTTGAAAAAAAAAAAAAATTTAAGAAGTATTGATAAAAACGGGTCGTTCTGACCTTCTCCTTCATCTCGCAGAGCAAGTCCACCATCACCATGCGTCCCTCTGCGTCCGTGTTGCCCACTCTCACTCTGCGGCCCGCACGGGAAACCACCAGCTCGTCGGCCACGTAGCAGTCTGAGAACACACACAGGGCACAGGGGCTCTAACGCAGGAACATACCTGATGTGTGTGTGTGTGTGTGTGTGTGTGTGTGTGTGTGTGTGTGTGTGTGTGTGTGTGTGTGTTACACTGACCTGCACCGACGCTGTTCCTCACCATGGCCATGGAGCCGACAACCTTCAGGTGTTTTGGCTTCAGTTTGGCTAAAATCTAGAAGAGTTGGGCAGGAAAGCAGCGGCGTAAACTTTAAAGATAACGCGCGACACTTAAAAGTCACACGGCTCACGTTTCACCGACCTGGAAGAAGCCGGCCACGGCAGCGGCTCCGCACTTGTCCCTGTGCATCCCGGCCATGCAGCCTCCGGCCTTGATGTCGGCTCCGCCGGTGTCGTAGGTGATGCCCTGCAGAACGTCGCACATTGAGACCCCACGGCATCCATTTTCACGAAGCAGTCGCTCACACACACACACAGAGACGCCAAAACACGCTCGTTGTGGACAATTGTCCTTCATTAAATGTTTTTTTTGGTACCTGCAGATCTAGGAGATTTAAATGTGTTGTATTCATTTGACTATCGCGTCAAAGAAAAGCAGAAATTAGGCTGGAACCAGTCAATGTTTGGCCATTTTTGTTCTATAAATGATATCAAATAGTTGTAGTTAAATGTTTTCTTATCACTGCAGGTTTCTTATGATTTAATTTAATTGTTTGCGTGCATCCTGCTCACATTATTTTACACCATTTCCCTGTACCTCAGACTGACGTCTGGTATCTTTAGAAGCAGTTTGGCTGGAATTGAATTTCTTGTTCGTTATATTTACTAACTTTAACACCAACTTGTTCGATGCTGAAACATTGACCTCCACTGTCACGATACAAACGCAGAACTACTTCTACACATCGTGTAGCTCGTGCAACACAATTAAAGTGCTTTTTAACCTAAGAGATACGCCACAGGTCCAAAACTTCAATGTGTACTTGTTGTCCGATGTTCATTTGCTCCCCCTGGCGAGTTCACGACTGAATCTTTTCGTCCTCGTCTCACCTTTCCCACCAACATGAGCGTCTTTTGGACCGGCCCCTCCCCGCAGTACTGCAGCTTGATGACTCTGGCCTGGTGACGGGGAACAGCTGCGAGAGGAGGAAACGATGAGCACGCGTGCAAACGTTTAACAGAACAAATAAACTGCGTTATGAAGCGATATCAAAAACTAAAAATAAGGATGTTCTCCTACAGTCGGCACAGCGGTTGACGGCAGCCAGACAGGGATACTCCTTCTCCAGGACCTTCACGTCGCTCACCACCTCCACCTGGAGGGAATGAACACAAGGCGTTTGGGGTCGGGGACAAAACACCTACACACACTTTCTGGAGTTCGACTGAAATAGTTTCTACACATTTTCCTTGAGTATAAAAGGAGGAACACCAGAGGGCTTCCTCTTCACAACGATGACAAACCAGAGGCTCAGGATACAGGGATCATACACATTCTGACCAATGGGTTTCCACGACTTTTAACCACCTTTCCACGAGCAAACATTGTGTGAAATGTGTGTGTAAACAGTAAAAAGTGATAAAATGTAGTATTTAAACTAACAATGAGGATTCAAAGCATACAGTAAACCTTAAATGACACAAATAAATTCGAGACAATAGTTTGATTAAAAGAATAAACATTTTTATAGATGCCTGTATGCTGCTGATATTTTGAGCCTCTTTCTTCTAAAAGCAGATTCATTATGTCCAACTCGGCGTAAATGAACGTCATGAACACATGAATATAACACATTTACAGGACTTTCACACAACTTTTGGGATTTGATGATGTGAAAATGTCCTCGCTACCTGCACGGGGCTGTTCTTGAAGAGCTCCTGGACGTAATCGGCCACACGAGGAGCAGCCATGCGTTCGGGGTCGGAGCCGCCGATGTCTCTGCACGCCAGTCTGAGGAAGAGAGGGCAGCAGGCGGCGAATGAGCGAAAGCCATCGCAACCAGAAACCTCAGCAGGCCAAGCGTTTTACAACCCACCTCCCACTCTCCAGAGCATCGGCGAGCTCCACCAGCCGCCGGCCCTGAGCCTCCTGCGCCGCCCACAGACCCAGAACGCACACCTTGTAGTTGGGTTTCACGCTCCCCTCCCTCACTTCCAGAGGCTTTTTTGGGGAGCAGAGGGGGAAAGACATTAGTACGTTCACAGCTGACATCTCATATCGAGGCATATGCGACCACAGAACGCATTGATAAGTACTACGTCACAATATTTCTTCAATTAGTTACAATATACATTTAACAGACAAGGGACGCCAGCAAGAACAAACCTCCTCAAACATAAAGTTATTTTTCTAACTATTGCTTGCAATTTACTACCTCCTCGTATAACTCATATAGTTAATAATCTGTTGTTTAAATAACAATTAAAAGCAATGTTTCCCTTTGCTTTTTTAGTGTTTAATCAGTTTTTTCTTTGTAGAAATGATGGTTGAACTGCATAATATGCAAGATATCTTAATTTGCATTTGTTATTCTGTTTGTACTACTTTTAACCGTTTGTTCCACATGTATTATATTTTGTCCTTTCTGAGGACCCCAGGAAGATTAGCGGCCGCTAACGCGTCAGCTAATCCAGTAAATAAACTAAACTAAACATGACGACTTCTTTGAAAGCGTTCACGAGCAGGCGAAGACGTTTTCTCACCATGTAGAGAGCATGAAGGGCCCCGAGTGCAGCCACCATGGTGCTGTTCTTGTAGTCCTTGTGTGGAGGGCAGACCAGCAGGGGGCGCTGCATGCCTGCTTTCAAGGCCCTGAGCAACAAAAAAAGACAAGCAGGTGAGCAGACAGACAAAGAAACCAGCAATACCAGACACTAAAAAAGGGAAATGGGAAGCGAATACAACAATAAATTCATCTCCTGTCGACCGACCGCTTGATGCCGTTGACCGCCGCGTCGTTGAAGCGCCTGACGTCGTCGTAGTCGCGGTCCAGCGGGCCGGTGGAGGCAAACACCAGGCGGTTACCGGGAAGACTGGGGACCTTCAGGACCACCACCTCCTCCCCGAGACCGCTGTCCACCTGGGAGAGGAGAGCGGAGAAGGGAAAGTAAGACCACACAGCGACTCTGGGAAGAACGCGTGACCACCGCCTCTTGTCGGTCAACACGTGAAACGCCAAGATGGTTTTGAGAGATACAACTTCACAGCCTCACGGGCTTATCTTTGTTTACAGTAGTAGTCAAAGTTCACCCTTTGAGTCGCTGCAGCGTCGACTCGTGACCGACAGCCATCGGTCGTACACGAGAAAAAACAACTAAATGTCGGGAAATCTGAATCCCGGTACTCATCTTCAAGTTGGATTTAGAAAGTCCCGATATGAATACTTTCCCTACGAGTCAAAACATCCAGATTATATGTAGAAGAAGAAAATGGCACAGGTGCGAAGGTCCATCTGAAATGCTAAAATCAGTCCTACATGGGAACGGGTGGTCATGTCAGTTTGGTCTGGGTGCGAGATGAGAGACAAGAGGACGGTCAGGGGAGCAAACGCATGTTTCTGGAGTCGGCGATCGGCCGCTGGCGGCGGAAGAACAGCGGCTTACGGAGCTGTAGTCCTGCAGAGGAGCTTTCAGACACTCCAGCTCGGAGGGCAGCGTGTCATGGCTCCTGGTCACCAACACGATGCCATCGAAGCTGAGGAGGAGGAGGAAGAGGAGAAGAATGCACTTTATATACTCAGTGAAACATCTTGTCATATTTGTGTGCCTTATTTTATACATTCTCTTCTACTATTAGCATTTATAGCAATGTTTTTTTTGTATTCTCAATTTTTTTTAAACCTTCATTGTATTAGCGAGCAAAATCCTCTTTTCATTGTGCAGAGTGACGGTCTGTTGTCTGTGCATGTGACAATACAAACATCTTGACTCTTGATACTCACTTCTGGTTCTTGAGGTCGGCGGTCCATTCGACAGGCTGGACGCTGCAGGGAGAGGAAACACAGACACTCGTTATTTCCTCTCTGTCACGAGAGAGAGAGAGAGAGAGAGAGAGAGAGAGAGAGAGAGAGAGAGAGAGAACCGTCAGCAGTAGACAAGACTGATGGCGTTAAAGATTGTGTTTTACAACGCAGGCTAATGATAACAGAGAGGGTCAAAGTGTGGAGACCTTTGAGACCAGTTTGTGCCTGATAACAGTATAATAATCTATTTAGTAAGGTTAGGGCCCTAAAAACTTTACGAAGATTATACAATTGGATGTTCTAGTGACCTCAATATCATCCAAAACCAATGTGTGTAAAATGTTTTTTATACAGTGAAAAAAAAAGCCTAGGGGTCAAATTGACCCTGAAGAACACAAACGTCTAGGAGATGTGTACAAGACATTAAAAACATATTACCGTGTTTATTTTATTTATAAGTTGTCCCCATTAAATTAGGAAAAGTGATTAACTATGAAGCAAAAAAAAAAAGTATGTCTACTATTTATTTAGAGACGTTAAACATTGAATGGGGTCAAATTGACCCCAAAGGTGACAGAAGTCTGGTTTTGAATATCCAGAATACATTTTGAAAAGGAAAAGAATGGTCTTTGAGTTTTTATACTCGCTAACTGAATTTTAAGTTACAATGAATCCTAAAAAACAATTGTCTGGTCATTGTTTTTTCCACTCTTGCCAGACATATCTGGCATCACATGACCCACACGGGAAGCACAGTTAGACTTAAAGTGAAATCTCAGCATAAAAACAGAAAGAAAAAGAGAAGCCTGTGTGGGCCCTTTCAGTGGAAACTGCATGCAGAAGAAAGGAGCAGACGTACTTTGCAACCTGAGATCTGCACTTTGATCACACAAATGAAGCATCACGTTTATATCAAATGATTAAACATAAATGATTGTCTAAATTTAACCAAGTGAAGAAAGCACATTAACCAACGGCTGTGTGTGTGTATGTGTGTTTGGGGGATATATCTGGCTTACTTCGTGCACAAAGCGCACGCGGACAAAGTACACCTTTCTAGAAAAGCGTTGCAAAAATACTCATGCGCGTGTTGCAATAATAAACGGAGTGAGTGATCTCACCTGGAGCACATCTTGTCCTGCTTTCTCCGGGGTCTTCAGGGCAAGAGAGACAGCTGAGAACCGGTAACAACGGCTCCTTCCCGTCAGTCCGCCTCCGGTTGATCACGTGATCCTGTAAGACGCGCTGGTGCTGCTTTCGCGAACTTCTGGTACCTCGTAATTATGAGTCGTCTAAGTCTCACAATGAAACTGTTCGTCAACTGATATCAATTAGTGTACTTTGTTTGTTCCCGTTGGAATATATTAAGTGTGTATTTACCTCAGGTTAATAACATAAGTGCTAGCTAATAATGCTTACGGGTTTTGTAGTGCTAGCTAATAATGCTTATGGGTTTTTGTGTGAGGGTACGGAAAGTTCCCACTGTACGTGAAGGCGCATTTAGGTATACAGTAGGGAGTTGTAGTTCCCAGAAGTGTTTAAACAAACGAGAAAAACAAAATTTCGATGACTATATGACTAAAATATGATTTTTTTTCTTAACATAATATATTTTAAATCACACCTACGCCCTGCCCGTTAGCTTCCGTTGAAAAAATACATCTGACACGACTTGACCTCGTGAACTACAAACGCTAACCGGAAGTAGTCAAAAAGCAGTGTTTTCTGCGCACAGCGGGAGAGGTGAGCATTAACGAGACGGTACAAAGGTGCATGGAAGAAGTATCGGCTGCTCCGGTCCTTCAGTAGCAGGTTACAGCGTCACGCTCCTCTTGATATGGCGGTTTATCTCAGATAAAAAAGATCCTCAAACTGCGCCGCTTCCGCTCACGAGCTGCAGGTAGGCATGCCGGGTAAACACTTCCACTGTCAGCTCAGGAGCTCCAGTGGTTCAGCCTCTGATAACTGCACCGATATGCCGACATGATTGGTACTTTAACTAAACTACTTTCTGCGGCCTCCTCTCGACAAAATAGTTTGGCTATTCTAGTGTCAAGAGTTTTAAAACGTTTTCCTTCAGACATTTGAAGTCAAAAGGAGTTTGTAAACATCACAAGTAAGCCTGCATTTCAGCAGTTTGAACAAACTTTTATTTTTTATAGTAACATATACCAGAATAGTGTTCCCACCCTTTTTGTTTTTGCATTATACTGAAGTTTTCAGCTTAATTTCAACTCACAAAAATGGACTATAATCACTGAAATATATATCTTTTTTTTTTAATAAAAGACTATCAAGGACAAAAAACACTTTCTATGGTTCCAGCTTAAATATGGGGATTTACTGCTTGTTAAAAGTTATGCACCTCCCACTAGAACAAGTTCCTTGTATGTGAAAAAATACGTGGCAATAAATAGTTCTTTCCTCTTTTGTATGATTTAAAACAATCTTGATTTGGAAAGTTTTTGGACACTTTGCACTATTTTAACAAATTAACAAATTAATTAGAAAGATAAAGGGGTTTTGATGTGTGCAGGTGCAGCGATCTCTTGATGTGTGTTAATGACATGTCTTCTTTTTCTATCACCTTTTCACTGCAACAGATGAGACTTCCCCTTCGGCCCTTTTGCATCTTCAGCAGTTTGTTCCCTCGCGGGCGACGAGCAGCGAACCAGCGAGGCCTCAGCGGCGCAGCGATGCGTCTGGTGCAGTTCAGACGCCGCGGGGACGCGGCGGGTGTCCGGGTGGGAGTGGAGCAGGAAGCCGGCGAGGGGCTCGGCGTGGTGGACCTGAAGGCGTTCGACCCCTCCATGCCCTCGACGATGAGAGAGCTGCTGGAGCTGGGGGACGAGGGTCTGCAGCGGGCGCAGAGGTATCGCTGGATATCTTTGCCCGTTCTGTTCCCCCTCTAAAATAACCGTCTCCTTCTTCCTCCTCATTGATCCTCGTAATCTTCCCTAATTGCTTTTACTTCATCACAAAATCATTGTCTGTCTTCCTACATCATCGCTACTTGTGTTTATTCCTCTCCTCAAATCGACGCCTCGTTTCTGAATCTGAAATCTATCCTTGTTCATTCATCTTCGTTAATCACGCTCATTGTAAAAAACGCAGATGGTAAACCGGCGTCGTCTTCAATCAACTAAATTGTCTCTTAAATCTTCTGCATGAACTCCGTTTCCTCAAATAACTTCCTCTTCTTGATGAATCATCTTCCTCCTAAATCATTACAAACATCTCATCTCTGTGGCGAGACATCTCCCCTGAATGGACTCGTTCGATGAGCGTCTTCTCTTTATTCCCAACATCATCTGCCTCAGTCTTCCTCCTCCTCCTCCTCTTCCTCCCTCAGAGCCTTGGCGTCCGGTCGGTGCGTGGTGGAGCGCTCGGACATCCAGCTGCTGTCGCCCGTGTTGGCCCCGGAGAAGGTGGTGTGCGTGGGGATGAACTACAGGGACCACTGCCTGGAGCAGAACGCCCCGATCCCCAAAGAGCCCATCATCTTCAGCAAATTCCCCAACGCCATCACGGGGCCGTACGATGACATCGTCCTGCCCTCAGAGAGCCAGGTGAGAGCCAGCGCCCAAACCTTTTTATCTGGACGTCACTGTTTTCAGGACTGAACTGAACAGATAAAGGAAACAAAAGGAGGCTCCTCTTGGTGGCTTTTAATGTAAAAAGACTGAGCGATTGTTGTATAAAACCATAAATCAAGCTGCAGACACTGTGTGGTCTTAAACTTTGTTAGTTTTCAAAGCGCTGTGTGAAGGCAACGCTATTAAATATAAAATGCTGTGCAGGTGCGAGCAGCAACTTTATTGCCCCGCATTGGACCTTTTTTAAATCCTGCTTTAAAACTAGTTTGAGCGTTTGCTTCCCCTCTTGCCCGACTGAAGGAGGTGGATTGGGAGGTGGAGCTGGCCTTCGTCATCGGACGAGGAGGAAAACACATCAAGGTGACCTTTTGACCTTTCGGTGGCCATTGCCGGTTGAAGGAGCACCTCTGACTCCGCCTCCTCTCCTCTCGCCCGTCGTCCCCCAGGAGGAGGACGCCCTCGCCCACGTGGCCGGCTTCACCGTGGCCAACGACGTCAGCGCCCGCGACTGGCAGATGAAGCGCAACGGGAAGCAGTGGCTGCTGGGTAAAACGTTCGACAGCTTCTGTCCCCTCGGCCCCGCTTTGGTGACCACGGACGCCGTGAAAGGTGAGAGGAAACCACAGCGGAGAGAGAGACAATGAGGCGAAGACGTTCCTGATTCACGCGTTTCCATAGTCAAGGAGATGTACTATGAAAGCAGATTTGTGTCTTTTTTACCCAAGCAAATTTTCTTGTTTGTAACTAAATTATCTCCAAATCTTTGCTCTAACTTCCACAAATTACTCAAAAAATAGTTGCTCTGAAAAAAAAAAAATCAACTTCGAACTTCTTGGATTGAGAGCGCAAGACAATTTTTTGAATTGAGAGTAAAGATATGGAAATAATTTAATTACAAAAAAGAAATTTGCTCGGGTAAAAAAGACAAATCTACCTTCATAGTGTGCTATATAACCCTCTGTGTAATAAAATATAATAAACAATTTACCACCTTTTACACGGCCGATCAAAGATGACAGAAAACCTGCCGGGGAACCTCCGTATAAAGCAGAATATTTAACAAGCTTTTGGCTTTTCTGTCACGCATCTGTTGATACTGCTTTACATTATGTTTAATAATTAATCAAATAACGTAACCTGGATCCTGCAGTTGATGGATTAACCAATACGATTTAAAAATGTTTTTTTTTTTCCCCCCCATCAAGAGATGAGTCTTCTTGCATCTGTCTCACTTGTAGTTTACAAACCATGCACGCATAAAAAAAAAATACAAATCTCACGTCGCTGCCGCCGGCGGGCTGCAACACGCACTCAGCAGCTGTGTAAATTCACTTAAAGTCCTCTTGACGCCCTCCAGATCCCCACCGCCTGGGCGTCCGCTGCCTGGTTAACGGAGACGCCGTCCAGAGCGGCAACACCGACCAGATGATCTTCCAGACGGAGGCGCTGGTCGCCTGGGTCTCAAAGTTAGTGCACGTCACACAGATTTACATAATACATATATTAATACACACGCGCACACCGTTGACATTTGTTCTGCTTCAATAAACTCGAGCTCAGAGTTTCCATTTAAAAAGATGTCAGTGTGTCAGAAATGAAACCAAACTTGCGTGCAAAATGGAGCTGTTCTTTAAGCACCGCGGGATGAAATCACACGCTTCAACTCAGACCTTCGACACCACCCGATGTCGCCCTGAAGGCACCCTGACCAACCGGAGCGTTCTACGATCCAAAAGCCCCCCCACCCCACCGCAAACCCCACATTGTGCTGTGCAGACAGGCAGCCCGTGGCACCCGGTTCACTCAGGGATACTTTGGGGAAGTTTCCACAGCAAGTTTGCACTCTTTGCTGCAGCTGGATCTCAACCTCGTGTGTGTGTGTGTGTGTTCGTTCCTCCTGTCAGGTTCGTGACTTTGACTCCAGGCGACGTTTTCCTGACGGGCACTCCTCCAGGCGTGGGTGTGTTCAGAAAGCCGCCCGTGTTTCTCAAGGTGATTTTTAATTAACGTGGCACAAGAAACTCCGTATAGTCGGTGAAATGGTGACGTCATAGACGGAGAGTTCAAGAGGTGTTAAAGTTTGTTTCGCCCTTCAGAAAGGAGACGTGGTCGAGTGCCAGATCGACCAGTTGGGCTCCATCATCAACAGAGTGGTGTGAACCGCCCCACAAAGAGAACTTCCTGATCCGGCCGCCGCACGCTGACGTACTAAATCCAATTAAAGTGTGACTTTTCTCTCCTGCTCGATTGTTTTTATCATTGTGAACGCTCGTGTTCATCCTTCAGTGATTGCGAGGGAGGAACCCTCCGGTATTTTTACTTCTGGAAACTGTAATTACGTGACTCAGTGTGCGTGACGTTTGCAGCTTGACCTCGGCTGTAAAAATACTTCTGTAAAAATCAGCAGCCGCCGCTCGCTATAGATTCAGGACTCAATGGAAAACATTTTTATAATTAAGTTTAGTATTCAGGAGGAATTGCATATGACTTTAATCTGTGCACCTGCTTTTCTTTTGGCTTAAATCAATGACTTTTTTCACTGATTTATAAACAAGCTTGAGAGAAACCCCACACTGACTGGACTCATTTTTCATTTTGTACTGAAGTGAGGTGACTTTTATGTTTCGAATAGATAAATTCAGCGTTACATTTGGTCCCAAAGGAGCTTACATTCCTCCGGTACACACACTGTACGAGGAGGATGTTTGTTTTGCTCAAGGACACAAACCAGAGGATCAAACCTTACAGCCTGTCTACCTCCTGAACGCCCCCAAAATCACGTCTTTATAAACGTGAGAACCGAGTAATGACGTTCGCATTCAAATGGATTCCTGAAATAAGTTACTTTTATAATTATTAAAAAAAAAGTCCTGCAACAAAATCTTTGCGCACTAGTACACACTAGTATAAAGTATGCAGTATATCATAACCGTTATACTTCATCAGTAGAGTAAAACTAACTTGTCTGGTATGAACAGGAAATGACAAGTTAAATGTTAATATATAAATAAATGCATTGCTGAACGATGACAACCTGCAGGGTGCAGTACGGATTAAGCGCTGAGGCGTCTGTTCACCACCGGGTGGCAGTAGAGGTTCACAGTGGACTGGAGCCGATCGCCTGCAGCTTTGGTTTAGAGTTTAAAGAAGAAATAAAAAACACCCTCGACTGTGCAAACGCACGGCTTGGAGGCGTCGAAAAAGGCCCACGTCCAAACCGACAGACTCTCATCTTCATGAGAAGCGGCAGGATGCACGACTACTGGAAACCAGAGAGAAGAAACCCATTGCAACGGCTCGGCACATTTCTTTATTGTCAGCATGAACATTTGCTGAAGTGACCAACTTCATGAATGAACAGTGAACAGAGGACGAAACTCAATGCACAAACAAAACGTTGTCGAGCGCTGATTACGGGGACTTCACAATCCTCGTCTCCCGCGGCTTTATGCTAATGCTATTCACTAAAGATAAACTTAAAATCAGTCGCTCATCACTGAAAAATCAGAACGCAATTAACCTAAAAAAGGCGGCGTTGTCGTCGTTGTCCCGGCACGCATCTCGACAAACGGAGGATGAGGTCAGACTGCAACGCAACTCAACACAACAAAGCCCTCACAGTCAAATTAAAACACGTTAATTGAAGAGGTACTGAGAGACGAAGCGCTGCAGTTTCTTCCGGTTTTCGGGCGACTGGAACAAAGGGGCGACGCTCAGGAAGACGCCTTCTCCTCTCCGGCGCTCCTCCGCTAGGACCTGAGGGGTGGACGCGGACGAAAAAAAAAAACACACAAGCACGCCGTCAGGACGCACACACACGTCACCGCACACGGCTTTATTTAGCAACCTTTTATTTAGTTGAACACTGGGAGCTCGGCGCCTTTTCTTATCTTCAGTGGTGCGCTTGTTGTTTTGTTTACGCGGTCGTATAAAGAAAGAAGACGGCCGTAATAACGGAGATAAAAATAAAAGACCTTTCAAAAACAAGAACACCAGAAAAGTCTGGATTAGGGAGGTGAAATGGGGAAACTCAACTTTAGGCTTTTGTTGTTGTTTTCCAGGTGCATCAACAACAGAAGCTCCTCCCCCCTCGCCCGCTGATTTGACCTGCAGATCTTAAGACGTAGGAATTAGCTGAGGAAACCACAAAGACAGCCCTGATAACGACCCTTTCTGAGTGGCAACCTTGTTAAGAAAGTTAATAAGGGCCTCGTGAGATCTTCGCAGATATATGGGTCAACGATGCTCTATAAAAAAAAAAAAAAAAAGGCAGCGATTCCCAACCCCCCCCCGCAGACTGATGGATGCAGACGCCGTCTACTTCATCCAGTTAAAAGGCTTAGTGGTAAATTGTGAGCGCTGACACCCTGATATATACACATCTGAATATATATCCATCGATATATACAAAAAAAAAGGAATAAAAAGGCAGCGTCAGAGTTACGAGGGAGCTGCGGCGTCTTCCATCTTTACGACGAGAATCGGCGCGTTTCTCTTTCAGTTTCTCAGATTTTAAAGTCGCTGTTTATCAGCTTCGTTGTCTCCCACGCCTCCTTTTTTTATTTTACCGCGCCGTTGTTTGCAAAGTCGGCGCAGATAGAGATAACGGACGATCGCATCAACCGTCAACCGTTTGCCTTCCTCCTCCTCAAACTTCTTACATGACAAAATGACGCAGTAAACGTGAAACCTTTATCGAGTAAAGTTGGTTCCTTGTGTCTTGAGTAGTGGTTTTTTTGCATTCAACCTATTCATTGAACTAAGAAAAATGTACTTTTAGAAATTATCGGGAAATTACAGAAAATAAATGTAGCCGAGAGTTAAATGAGAAGTCTGTACATTAGCTTAGCCTAGCGTAAAGCGGCTAAAAAAGAACTATCAGCACATTGCGACATCGTTTAACACACAACAATAACTCATATTTTAGAAGCCGATCATGTAATGTGTGCGTCAAATAATCATCATAAGTAGCTACTGACTACAGCCGCCAGATAAATGCAGTGAAGTATAAAGTTGTGTGAAGTGTTTTTGAGCTTCGAGACGGTTTTCCTTCTGTCCCACGCTCAACGCTGCGCATGAACGCATCATCACGAGTAGAGACAGACGGACTGAAGCTCGGCATGAAGTACTTTAGTTTGTGTAATTTTGTACTTCAGTACATCGCCGATTCCAGCTGTCAAGATTGAATCTGTGTTGAAAAAGAGTGGATTTGATGTCCTGAAAACCTAATTACGTCCTTCGCAGTGAGAGAACATAATGCTGGTGAATGTAAAGTAGATATAAACAACACGAGGAGGATTATAGGTCGCCGGTTTGTGCATCGCGTTGGCAACTAAAACCAAGTGTTGCCGGCGCTACACCTTCCCACATTTCTTTATTTAAAAAAACTCCTCGCGTCCTCAGCAGAGTGAATTCTCTTTAAAGATTGACATTTTCTGCCTCGACCGTGATTGGACGTAGCCGGCTCGAGTCGGGCTCAGTTTCTCTCTTGTTTTCAGCAAAAATAAAATCAGATCTCTGCTCACGCCGAGCTGGAAGCTCCACAATGTTGCCGAAAAAAAAAAAAAAAAAAAAGACAACCTCCGCCAGCCGCCGGCTGATTGATTATTAGCGGTTCTTTTTCTCTGTGTTTGGAACGGATCGACGTTGAAATGTAACGTTTTTTTTTGTTTAAAACTTCTGACGCATTTAAACACACACACACACATTCCTGTATGGCCCATGAAGTGAGGACCGGGTAAATCCACTATGGGGACTCAGGACCACCTTTTCTGCTATACCAACAAATAAATTAATGTTGTATCTGAGCACAAACTTCTGAGTCTCGAGCCCAGCTGTAATTCTTGGCAGACAAACGTATTTAAAAACACACACACACACACACACACACATTCCTGTATGGCCCATGAAGTGAGGACCGGGTATATCCATTATGGGACTGAGGACCATCCTTTCTGCTATACTTAAAAATAAATTCATGTTGCATTCGAGCACAAACTTCTGAGTCTTGAGCCGAGCTGTAATTCTTGGCAGATGGACGCATTCAAACACACACACACACACACAGAAAGAGAGGCTGTCACTCACCCCGAGGTCTATTAGCGATCTAACTGCAGTGCGTGCAGCTTCCTTCGAGCAGCTCTCTGTGAGATACGGCACAAACGCACAACATGAATCAAAAGAACAGACATATTCACCGTATATAATAAAAACAGGTCGGGATGACGCAACACAGCAGTTACAAATGGGACTGATGAGGTTTTTTTTATTACTCCGTGTGCTATTGAAGGGTGTTGTTTGGGGTGGTTTCTGATTGTCTTGCGTTAGAGGAGAGCATTGTGATGTGAGAAGGGGAGTCTGTGAGTGTGTGTGTGTGTCTCTGCTGAATCAGCGGGAAATAGAAGATCATTGTGCGGGTGTGCGCTCGTGGCAACGTGTCATGTCAAAGTCGAGCTCACCGTAGTGCTGCTTCTTCTGATTCGCCGCGTCGCACAGATGAGAGTGCACCTGAGCCACGAACTCCACCTCTGAAACACACACACACATACACACACACACAGCGTACCACTTCACGACACATCCAGCGTCATTTATAAAGCCGTTCCTGAGATGTACGTACCGGGCAGAGGGGCGGGCAGGAGGTCCAGACAGCCCGTCGCCCAGCACAGCGCCCTCATGTGACCAGCCAGCATACCGCAGAGGAAGAACAGCATCTCTGGACACTGACTCGGCCGGCTTATCTGAGGAAAGAACGAAGCAAGTTCATGTCAGTTTCCGCGGAAAGTAATACGGCTGCGGGACACAAAATGTGTCATATAAATTATAAAAAGGAACACTCAAGCTGCACACTTTCACTTGGGTCCAAATCCCGTGTACGAAAAGACTCGACCCATATCTTTAGACGACCTTTACACCATTTTATTCCCTTTATTTTCCTCTTATCCCACAAGGAGTGGTGGAGCATAACTCTAATTTTAATGTAAATGTAATCCTAGCTTCTTTTTTTTTAGCCCTTTACACTCCCACCTCTCGTGTTTAATTTAGAATTTAGCTGTATATGTTTTTACAGGGTTGTTTTAGCCATTTGTGGTTTTTATGTCCCGTGATCGGCGATTGTTTATTAGGACGAGGAGAACTTTACTCTCCTCAAATCTCTGCACACGCGACACACGACCAACGACAACCGGCACCGAGTCCGGCTCACATTCAGGGTTCAAAGTCATCCCAAAAAGCTCGTCTACGGCAAACCTCAGAGAAGCAGCTCATTCACGGTTTCATCTGGCAATGAGGGAGACGAATAAATCCCTTTTATAAATAGTTAAACATTGTGTACGGGGGCCATTATAAGCATTTGAAATTGAAATATATCGGGGAATAACATTGCACTGTAGAGTTAAGTTGATCCTGTGAAATTGCTTGGTACGCATTGGCCATTACACATCCATACGAAACCCTCATGGAGGACGGATGCTGCAGCAGACCTCGATTAGTGTTTAAAAAAAGATGATGAATCCAGCACATACCCAGATTTCCTCTTAACCCTTTAAACCCATTCACCTTTTAAAAGGCACTTGCATATAATATGCATACCCATGTTTTACATCAAAATGCAAAAATGTAAAGAGAAAATATGACTAAAGCTGAATAATTGAATCCCGATTTTTGGAAATTCTTCAAATCTCTTATAAAAACATAACTTTACTCAAGTAGTATAAAGGTTTTGGTGCTTGAAATTTGTTTACTAAAGGTCTTAGGTTCACATATAGTTGAATATATTTGAATAAAATGGTAGATACATGTAAATAAATGTTTTTTTCTATTAGCATTTTTCGAGTATTAGTGTGGTCCTTTCACACCTTTCACCAAAATGTAAAAAAGTGACTTCATGCTGCAGATCACGCTCCAGCGGGACGCGCCGAATGAAACTCATCCAATCTTTCAATGAGCGGCCGCCGTCGACTCAATCAAGCTAATTCAATCACCGTGTTAATGTGCAGCACTCAGAGGCTTCAATGCACAGGAGATCTTTAAAATGAGCAAAGAGAAAGAGAGAGAGAGCAACTGTTTACAGAAAGAGTTGTATGAGCAGGAAAAAAAAAACACATTAGGGGGAGGCTGTCTGGCAAAAACAAGGAAATTAAGCATTGAAATGCACTCGCAGTATAATATTTAGACGAGCCTAATAAGCAGAAAGAATAATATTTGGGTATATGCTGTCTGATAAGTGAATATAAATGACCAAAACAGTTGTCGGGGGGGCGACAAATATTAGTTTTGTTGCTGTAGGTATGCAGGTATATTCGTTCTCGTCTTGCATCGCCGAGAAGGGAAGCTTCAACATGAATAACTTAACACAATAACAGATAAACAAATAAATAAACACGTTGAGTGCCTCTGGAGAAACAATGTTCTACAAGGACGGCGAGCACAATTTAGCTTTTAAAAAGTTCAGGAGGGGTGTGAACGGCTCAACTTTGAGCCCACTCTCGGCCTCTTTTTTCCTTGAGAGTCAGTCATTAACAGCAGCTCAGCTTGGATTACCGCCGGCGTGCGCTCCTCGCGACCACCTGAAGTCGTGGGCTGACTGATAACAGGCGCGGAGGTTTGTTCTGACCCCCCGGACGCCCCGGGAGCACAACAACAACAACAACAACAGGCGAGTGCAAATGGGAGGGAGAGAGCTAAAAGGGTCGGCGTAAAGTGTTAACGACGACCGACGAGGCTCTTCCTGGTCGGATGAAGCTGAAGGCGGCGAGAAAGAGAGAGAGAGAGGATTGTGTAGCGACTGTGGAGGCGAGGAGGCGGCAGCGGTGAAAGACTACCTTGCGGCTCAGGTACAGTGTTTCCTACGTGTTTCTGATCCAAAGCAGAGAGTCAAACAATGGCTGCAGTGGGTGATTCCCAGCGGGCTGAAGGTGAAGTATAAAGGCAGCTTGGATAAAAAGCAAAAAAAAAAGATGAAGACGGCCCACACACTGAATGATCGATCCCCCCCCCCCACCTTAAGAAATGTTAAAGTAAAGCTGCCATGTTAGTTTTTACTTTAATGTGGATGTTTACCTGACGACAACTTTGAAGGCCGGATCGGCTGAGCGTTTTTTTTTGGAGCGCTTATATTTAATATTTAGTGTGTGGACTCATTTGCATGTCAAGGTTTTGACCATTTATTGAAATGCACTTTCATTTTGCACAAACACACACTCACACACACTCAGTGGCACTTGTTGTGAAGCCTTGTTGTTAAAAAGGTGCAATACAAATATATTTGCATTGCCTTAATTGCTTAACTGTACCATCGAGTGCGGAAAAAAATCTCTCTCCAGTCACTTTTTTGTCATTGTAACATTTTACACAAACACACTAGCTTTAAATGCCACTGTGATATTATATTTGTTATTACATTTCATGTGGTTTTGTCCATAAGATGTGCACGTCCCTGCGCTGTGATTGCTGCTCTCTCTTGATGCAGTTTCACGTGGCACTCTCGATGCTCTCGAGGCACCTCAAAGGTACTTTGCAGGTGTCGATAACCTGACGCGTGTCTGCGCTTTTGGTCCCTCTGGAAGCCGGGAAGCTCCCTCGTGTCGCTTTCACAAAAAGCACATGTAACACTCATGACAGTCGGGCCTCTATTAAAGATGACGCGCGCCGCTTATTGACATTCAGGTTACGCCACGCGGCCGTGTAGGTGCTTTTGTAATGGAGATTTAGTTACTTCAAAGTTCCTTTTCATGTGGAGTTCCTGGTATTTTTTTGTTCGTGCCCTATAGGCACTCGTCTTTTGGAAGTCCCTGCATGTGACCTCTGCTTCACCACGCTCCTCTGTACCTTGTAGGAACGCAGCTCCTGCTCCTCCGCCTCGCAGTCGGAGTCGCTTCGATAAGGGTCGTCAGACGTGGTCCAGGACAGGGCGCCGTCCTTCTTCCAGAAGTCACAGATGTGAACTTCTCTGGGAATCTAATGTAAGAAAAGAGCAGCGGCATTTTACAGACGGCAAGTCCTCTCGGTCTGATCTGTGAACGCCATCAAATACTTTAAGTCTTTCATGGCGTTCGAGTCTCATGCTGACATTTTTCATGTTCAATGTACAAAACATTTCCACGATTGACCCGCTTGTGATTGATTACACTGGAAGGTCAATAGTGGGATTTGGTGTCAACAGCCTTTTGCTACAAAATTGCCAATTTTATGTACTTTTTTTTTAAATTTTGCAAACCTTATTCCCGTGTTTTTAAACCTTTTTTAATGATAAATTTGATTACAACAGCGCCAACGACACATTTCTAAAAATAAGTCACATTTTCTTTAATAAAAAAAATCCCTCTGCACATCAACAACCCAAAAAGTTACACGATGTCACATTGTAGCATAATACAGCATACATAGTAGGTAATTATTGCACTACCTAATGGCCTGAAAGAGTATTTAATCACTTGGTCAGCCACTATATTGCAGACTCAGATGCTCAACAATGGAAAATAATATTTGCTGCTGCGTGTTCACCAGCAAGTCGCTGACCGTGTCCGCCTGCCATGTGATGCTGAATGGGTTTAGTTCAACGTGGGGGTGTATAGCATATATATATATATATATATATATATATATATATATATATATATATATATATATATATATATATATATATATATATATAGTCACTTCTCTTTAGAGTAAAAACTTTGAGACACAGAAAAACAATAATTTTCTTACTTCTTCCATGATCAAGATGCCACAGCGTACCAGACTGTCTATTGCATCCAGAGCGAAACTCTGGGACGACTGACAAGGCTGGAGAGAGAGAAAGAGAGAGAAAGAGAGTTAAACAGCACTACAACTGTCTACCTACTGTACTGTGTCAAATATGAGAAAAAAAGGTGCATCTGTCTCCTTGAAGTCAGTGAGCAACAAAGCTCTGCAGGTAATTTGTCCCACGTCGCTTTATGTTTTACTGATTAAATCATATTGTATATTTGCATGTTATTGTTTTGAGTCGTCATCTGTCAATGTTAATCATTCTCTGTGCCGCTTTGGCCACGTTAACGTCGGACCCGCCACGCTAACAAAGCGTGTTTGAGTTTGAGAGGCGGAGTGATTGGATGGAAACGGGGGTAAGAAGAAGCTCGAAGGTGAAGAAAGGTTGGACTGCCCCGTCACGTCTCCATGAAGTTCAGCGGGAGGCAGCTGACGGAGAGCACGAGGAGTGGAGCGAAACACGCCGCAGAGATCAAAAGGAGGAGAATGAAAGATGGCCGGCAGGAAGGTGAGACCGGCGCGATCATTTGGGGTTTTTTTTTTTTTTTTTGGAGAAGAATGTGGGAGAGAATAAAAAAAGCTCCGAGCAGAGGAGACGAGAGAGCTGCTGCCGAAATGAAAGCCGGGCAAACAGAGAAAGGAATAGTATTTCTGGCTCGGATTCGGAGCCCTTTAAGTCAGCAGCCTGATGGAGTACACACACAAACACACACACACACACACACACACACACACACACAAAATCTCTCTCTGCCTGAGATAGAGGCAGCAGAGCAGGATGAATGGCTGTTCAGCTCCATTAAACATCCATTGAATGAGGTACACTGCGTGTGTGTGTGTGTGCGTGTGTGTGCGTGTGTGTGTGTGAGATCTGAATTCCTACTCACGGGCATGAAGCCCGGAGGCAGGAGGTGGCAGAGCTGCAGGGCTCTCTCCGTCAGCTCGGACTGGCCGAGCATCACGTCGAACTCCATGTCGCCGCTGACCTGCTCTCCGTCCACGCCGTCGCTCCTCACCCTGCTGCTGACGCCGCCGCTGCGGACCACCTCGCACAGCATGGCCGACACCGCACACGCTAGGAAAACACACACACACAAACACACACAAACATTTGATTATTTGCTCTAATACAAAATACACATCGTCAGAAACAAGTTTTGATCTGTTTTCTGAGCAAAATACATCAAACAGTTTCTGTCTTGGGGGAGAAATATGAAGATGTGCCTTGCCCGAGGACAAACCGACATGGCCCAGAGGAGATGACCCCCCGGCTCACCACTGAGCCACAGTCGCCCCTTATATATAAGACGCGAAAGGATTTGTCGTGACATCACCCATTGGTTTGCATCTTGAAGCCTCGACTTTGGCATTTTTGTCCGTCGCCATTTTTTTTCTTCCGAGCCGAAGTGGAAGAGTCACGTAGAGACGCTGCGACTCTAAATGGACGGTCGTTTACTAAATTAACATCACGCTGTATTGAAGAAGACCTGGGACTCAAGGTAGAGAAGATAAACTCATGTTTCCAATGTTTACTGAGGGAATAAATCAAGAGAGAAGTCATTTCTCACAAACTTCTATACACTTTGAGCACGACTTTTTCCTTGTAGCAGTATTTCTACTTCTTGAAGTCACTATCTATCGCTGGATGAGCCAACACAATGGGGGATATAGCCTTGGGCTCGTCTGTGGGCGAAATTCCCCAGGAAAAACAGAAAAAAGGGTGCAGACTGTTCGCGTCCCTTTGGAAGTTGAGAACCCACACAAAAAAAAAACGCCACCAATTGCTGCTCACCAAATGGAAAACAAAATGTACATCTCCCACTACTGGATAGTACACAATACCATGACCTTGATACAGCATCCATGTATTAAACTACAGTACATCACAGAGGCTCTCTCGGCAGCACAAAGCCCACTGCCCACCAGCTTCACTTCCGATACGACCAAAACCAGACATGCAGCGATAATGAATCACGCAGGCCGAGTCGCTTCCTGTTCCACACCACATTATTTTTAACTCCAGCAACAATGCTTCAACGGGGCTGCAGGATCCACAACGCCCCCCCCCCCCCCACCTGCCCGCCCGCTAGCATGCTACACGTTGAAGTACAATGTATTTACCAGCCTCAAGGATGAGCAGATATAACACTCTAAGCTTCCCACGACCACATGATTACCATATATATATACTTTTTGTCTCATTATGCATCTTCCAACATGATCCTCTAAACAAGAACGCCCAACACCGGGCGATCCTTCATTACCCCAGATTATGTCCGATGCCAAATTGTTATGGAAAATAAGTATGGCATCGTCTCATATTCTGCTCACATCACAGGTGCGGCAACGCATCGATCATCTCCACCCTGACGCGACTGGATATCAGAGGACATTATCATATCTGAAGGAAACGGTTCAGCTAAAGAGCCGCGTTGCCTTTTTCCTTCATTTTAGTGGATAAAAAAAAAAAATCCGCTTTGCCTCTTTTTTAACATTCAGAATATAAAGTGTGTAAACTTTGAAAATGTCATGTTTCAAAACGGATATTCGATACCGACGTGTTGCCAACAGTCGGGAGCCTCGGCCAAGGCCTCCCACGAGAAAAATTAAAAATAAGGCGCCCGGCAGAACACAAGGTTAGCGAGATGATATTTAGGCTTAAATGTTATGGGGGGGGGAGTTTTTTTTGTGTCAGCTGTGCAACAAACACACACGCGTGTGTGTGCAAAGTCACTCACCGCCAACGGCTTCCAAGATAAAGGCGTGCGTGACGACCTGGGCCTGGAGGTGGAGGTGCATCGTGGCAGCGAGAGAAGGATGGGGCGCGATGAAAGGGTCCTTTCTGGAAGGTGGGAGACGGAGACAAAAAGTAAAGGAGACGCTTATCTTTTTCTTTGACAGGTGGGGATAAAAAAAACAAAACAAACCGAGACGACACCGCGGCTACGATGAGGTGAGGGAAGAGCAGCGCGAGGGAATAGCGGACCACCGCCTCCAAACTTCCCCCGAAACCAACGTCCTTGTTCCTGAAGAGCAGCTCCTCGGTGAGCCAGGACACATCGCGCGACAGGGCCGAGGCGCTCACACCCTGCGGGGGCGGGGATGCAACAAAAACAAAAAAAAAGGGGACGTGGGGATACTTTCGGTTCAAGAAGTGAGGCGCCATCTTGAGAAACTTGTGTGTATGACTCGGGGGGGGAAAAATCAATGTGTCACACTCATAAAACCAGCAGGAAAACCAATTCTGTTCATGAGCCCTCTTGGAGCAATGACGACTCTTTAGTGGTGCAGAAGGGAGGGATTTTTAAACTATGATAGCACCGATGATGCATGTACCTTGCGGTGTCTGTACAGCAGAAGACTTGACACCAGACTAGTGGCCATCACAGCTGTGCAGGAGGCTGCAGCTAGAAAGAGAGAGCACACAGACACACACAAACCAATTTGCATGCCATTAAAACAAAAAGCTCCTGAAGATTTGTTTACGACTCAGCAGGGGAACATAATGCAGGACCTACAGAAGATGAGGTGGAGGACGACGGAGACGGCGAGGTCTCCCTCCGGGTGACGAGGCGCCTCGTCGGGCTCGGACGCACAACGAGAAGAAGGCAGGAGCCACGACATCCGCCTCCGCCCAAACACACAGCCGGCGCTTGAGCGAGCGAGAAGAGTGAGACGGTGGAGAAGAACAATCACTTTTTTAAAGTTAGGGGCCTCAGCAGTCAGAGCTGTAACTGCTGATGGAAAAAAAAAAAAAACACACACACAAAAAACGTCGCGCTGACGCCGCTCGACATTGAAAGCGCTCGACTGGCGAAACGCGGGTTGTGTGTGTGTGTGTGTGTGTGTGTGTGTGTGTGTGTTTACATCGCGAAGAAGCTACAGGAAACAAAAATGAATTTGACATTGCGGTCAGCGCTGAAATCGATGCGCTCTTTGATATAAAAAAAAAGAAAAGAAAATGGGTCTACGAAGCAAAACGTGGTCATTTTTCGGCATTTCTTCCAGGCTGCAACACCTTCACCTCCTCAGCAAGGTAGTTATTACGCAACACTTTTGTTTGGCCGCACCGTAAGCAGACGCACTAGTCGGCCCCCTTTTTTGTTGTTGTTGTGTATTTCCGACACAATATCGGCGAGTGTTTTTCTGTACTGAAATCTGATAACACAGCCGGTAAGAAAAGACCCAGAGTTGGCGTCGTGCCGTCTGGATGTGTCGGCAGTAAATTGGATTTATTGTCGGGGGGAGTTGCGTAACAAAATCAAGTCGTAATCAAGTATTATTCGCTCATTTAATTATATTACGAGGGACATTTTATGTAATGCTCAATTTGCTTTCATGACAACATTTGCAGGGTGAAGGGAGGGAAGGAACGTCAGCTGCGTTTCCGGTAGATGCTAAACGGCCGTTATGACTTGACACCGTGTTTTCTGAGGAAATAAACAGAACACCTGAGTGTGAAGATCACACCTTACACACACTTCACTTCGAGGTGCATGAAAGCGGCAGCTACATCGATCGTAAATAAAAAAAAAAGGATTTTATGAGCCGGAGCGATACGAGTGTGTAATTTATGAGTCTCGGCGTGAGCGAGGGAGATGCGCAGCGGCGTGTCGAACACAGCGGCGTCATATCTGGCTTCATTAACACGGAAATCCTGCAGATGATGACAACGATCGTCTCGGGCATGAATGAAGTATTTTTACTCGCCGCGGTTGCTGTGTTTTTTTTTTTTTTTTTAAATGGGAACAAAAAAAAGATGGAGGCTTATGAAGGTAGACTTGTGTCTTTATTACGCCAGTAATGTTTTGTTTGTAAGTAAATTATCTGACTGCAAATCCCAAATCTTTGCTCTCAAAAAAATAATTTACACTCTTGAAAAAAAAAAAGCCCAGTTGAGCGATAGAATAGAAACCAATAGAAACTCTGCCTCAGTCAGCAGCGGATGCCCCGCACCCCACGTCCGAAACTCAACTTGTAACTTTTGGGATTGAGAGTGCAAGTTTTCTTTTAGAGTATTTTTTTTTTTAGAGAGCGTAATTTTTTTTTTTCAAGAGTGTTTTTTTTTTAAAAGAGGTTTTTTTTTAGAGTTTTTTTTTTTTAGTGCTTTTTTTTAAAGAGCTTTTTTTGAGAGCTTTTTACTTAAAGAGCTTTTTTTAAGAGCTTTTTTTTAAAGAGCTTTTTTTGAGAGCTTTTTTTTAAAGAGCTTTTTTTGAGAGCTTTTTTTTAAAGAGCTTTTTTTAGTGCTTTTTTTTTAAAGAGCTTTTTTTGAGAGCTTTTTTTTTTAAGAGCGCTTTTTTTTTGAAGAGATTTTTTTTTTTTAGCAATTTTTGGGATTTACAGTCAGATAATTTACTCCCAAACAAGAAATTTGCTCGCGTAATAAAGACACAACTCTACTTTCACAGACGCTTCAGCAGACACGGCAGTGTTGAGCACCGGCGCGTCTTAACGCCGTGGACGTAAGCAAGACGACTGACACAAAGCGCCGATAACGATCCAATCCGACCATCAGTCTCCGTCCCTCCTCACACAGAAAGGGGGGGGAGCCAAGCCCAGATTGAGCGAGGATGTTATTTTCTTTCCGTTATCTCTCTTTTTCTCTCCCTCCCGCTGGCAGACTGTGTAATGTCGATGGTAATTGGACCAAGTCTAAGAGGATAAAAATAAAAAAAAAACCCTCATCAGAGCTCGCGTCGCGTCTGCTGCCAGATTCGAGGTTTATCTTCAAAGTTTGAGAGAACTTTTCGATTTCACAGATGTTAGATAAAACTCCAAATCCGTGTTCCATTGTGGTTTGTCCACACCGAGTGTAAACACTCACTCGTGCACGTAGGTGTGTGTGTGTGTGTGTGTGTGTGTGTGTGTGTACACGTGGGTGGGGGTTGAATACCGGTTGTCGAGGATAACAGGCAGCAACAGGTCCTGCAGGGGGAGCCACTCATCTGCTCTGCACCTCCCTGACTCGCACATCTCCTACACACACAAACATAATGACTAAATCATGCAATATTGGAGCCGCGGCGGAAACTAAATCGAGCAATATTAACCCGAGTTTACATTAAAACATTTAATCCCAACTATCCTGCTGCAGCCCACGTCCTCAGCCGGCAGTTTATTGGGCACACCTACGCAACAGTCCTGCAATAAAAGCTACCCTGAACGTTGTAATGCTCAGTTTTGTTTATTTTGTTAACAGAGAGGAAGCTTGTGGTTTCCTCTGGAACCACACTGCATTACACTGTGAGATGTAACTACGCTCCACAGCCAGAAGCAAACCTGTTTCTGTGGAGACAAATCTGCTCTCGACCACAAAATGTCCCTTTTATCAGAAGAAAATAGATGTTTATTGTTTTTTTTGTAAAGAAAACAACGTCAACATGCATCTGTGGAAGCAAAGGTGATGTTTCTGTCCAACCTCCACAAGATGTTGATTTCAAGGGCAAGAAAAATATATATTTTTTTGTGTTGCTACTGAAGATCCTTAACCTTTTGGAAACCGTGCAAAAATCATAAAATATGTAATTCTTCGATTTTCTGAATGAAATGAGAGATTTTTTTTGACTGAAACTGCTTCCTAATAGGCCAAGACTTTGTTTTATTGTGATGTATGTTGCAGATTCTGATTCTTTAGGTCCTAATCTTTCCATAAAGGTGTCTTATTGACCGCTCCAGGACGCAGTTTTGCGAGAATCTGGCTCACATCATGCTGGATGTTCAGAGTTACGATCAAAATATCTGAGTGTGCACCTTCAGAGAAAAGGGCTGAGCGAAGTGGACCCTCACGCTTCCCTCCGGCGTCGTCCAGAGCAGAGACCACAACCACCAAAACACAGAGCTCAAGCCGACCTGTGAGGGAGAACACACACACACACACACACACACACACACACACACACACACACACACACACACACACACACACACACACACACACACAGAGAGTTAAGGCTAGTATCGTAATAAGGCCTTGCCTTTAGGAGGGCCATTAGAGCAGCGATAACACTAATGAGCAGGATCTACGATGAGCACTGAGATAAATAGCCGGCCTGAGCGCGTCGGTACTGGGACTGTGTGTTCAGAGCCGGGCGGCGCGTCACCGGGTGACAGAACAAAATGATGAGGCGAGCACCTTATTATGGCAATTAATGGAGAGCGACGCCCACTCTCCGGTATCCTCTCAAAGTGCAGATAACAAAAGGGCAAGACTAATGGAGACTAATAACAATCAATCTGCTTTAAAAAAAGAAAAAAGAATGAAATGCGAGTGCCGGCCAGTGAGAAATTAGCAAAGTTGTGAAACAAAAACTTTTAAAATGGCCGTTTGTTGTTTTTTTTCACGCTCCGGTGCATCGTCTCCATTATGCCAAATAAACAATTCAATAAAATATGTTAATATTAATGGATTTTGTAACGCCGATTATTATTCTTTGTTCCATTAAGTTTCCCGTGATGAGTACGAGGTACGATGCTGCCGATGATTCACTGAAATTGTTTACATTTACCTAATTAAAAGAACCCGGACTGGATCACTTTGACACTTTGCAACGTGCAGATTTTTTCCGGCGAGTTCTGGAGTTATGAGGACGTTCTTCTCTGTGACTTCTGAGCAGATGCATTAAGGGTTTGTTAGAGATGCACATCAAAGAATACTTGATATCCTCGGGAGGTCTCAGTGACATTGAATCTATAAATATGTGCATCTCATCTGAGGGGGGATGAGATTTGACCGAGATGTGACTGAGCGAGTGTGCGTTAGTTTGTGTGTCGCGGCCTGGGCTGCAGCTCCAACGTGATAATAAATCGGGGCCAAAGTATACACCGACTTCCTGTGGCTTTTAGCAGCATTCTTCGGATCGAGTCTTTTTTTTCTGGGGTGAAAACCAGTTCCCTTATTTTGTCCAGAGGACTTCACGGACGGTTCGAACTGCTCAGGAGGAAACATTTTCCATGTGTATGGTTGCTTCTCATGGCTAACGCTACTTAATTAAGACACATATCGTGTATTTTGTACAACCTCTACACACTACAAGGCCCAGAGAAGGTGAACACATCATTGCATCCGTTTAAAAAAACATTGTGTATATTTACACGTGCTGCAAATGCACATATTTCTTTGAAATGCATCTCGAAAAGTAAGTCAGTTCGTGGCACTTCCACCACCCCCACCTCTGCGTCGGTCTCGGGCACACGGTCGTAGGAGATGCCCACCGGCACCAGACGGACATCGGGGACAGAT
This sequence comes from Clinocottus analis, assembly GCF_023055335.1. Lineage (NCBI taxonomy): Eukaryota > Metazoa > Chordata > Actinopteri > Perciformes > Cottidae > Clinocottus > Clinocottus analis. The sequence continues at coordinate 21,654,887 of NW_027176229.1, read as the reverse complement.
CCCTCTTTGATGAGCTGCGTGACGCGAGCCAGCCACCGGCCGCCGCCGCCAGACGCCGCCGACACACCGACGCTCAGCGCCTGACCCTCATGGAGCAGCTCACGTACCAGCTGAGGGGGGGGAGAGTGGCAGAGAGACAGAGACTAGGGTTGCAATTAATATTTTAGATACACAGAAGCAATGTGGGGAACCGGACCTTTTTTTTTAAAGAGGTTTTTTTTTAAAGATTTTTTTTTTTTGAGAGTTTTTTTTTTGGACCGTTTTTATTTTAGAGCGTTTTTTTTTTGAGAGCGCTTTTTTGGAGAGCGCTTTTTTTAGAGCGCTTTTTTTAGAGCGCTTTTTTTGTGAGAGAGCTTTTTTTTGGAGCGTTTTTATTTTGGAGCGTTTTTATTTAAGAGCGTTTTTTTCCAGAGCCTTTTTTTTGTGTGCGTTTTTAAAAAAAAAAAAAAAAAATTAAGAGTGTTTTTCCTTTTTTTTAGCAATTTTTTCGGAGAGCAAGATTTTTTGATTTGAGAGCAATTGAGAGCAATTCCTGATAAGGAATTAAAAAAGGAGGCAAGAAATCAAAGTGTGGAGGGCAGAGAAGTCAAACTGCAGGAAAGTGACAGGAGGAAGAGCAAAGATACTTCCTCCTCTCCCCAAGTACTGTTTTCACCTCACAAACAAGAGAAAATTCAATTACCATTGAGCAGCAGCCTACACTCAATAAACAATAACGGTCTATTAACATTGAAACACAAGCAATAAACACGCCTGCCTGCCATCACACGCACTGCCGAGTAGTCGCTTCATTACTTAAACAACCCTGTTTATGTTACACCGTCGCTGGAGTCTGGTAGATGGATGCCGGGCCCGGGTTGTGTTATTGAGCTGTTATGGCACATTATTGATCTTCATAACGTCAGTAACTTCTCCAAATGAAACGCGTCTTCATACAGCGCACAAAAAGAGCTCCCGCGCCCGATACAGGCGGAAAGATATTGCCGATGAGCAGGTGTTCAACGTTGATAAAAACACGTTACAAATAAAAAAAAGGAAGGCGGCAGTAAAAGAGTACAAAGAAGAAACAAGAGGAATAGTGTGATGCAGTCAGACGAAGAGAGGGGTGAGAGCAGGGAGCTATTAATACAGAGCACATTCGTCTTTGAAACAAGGCCAAAAAAAAAAAAAAAAACACAAATTACCTTCCCGTAAAAATAGAAACAACCCGCTCAGACCTGCCAAGCTCACACAATCAAGCGAACCCACCATTCTCCCCGTTTCTCCGCCCTCCTCCTCATTGCTTTGTCACTCCGGGCCGACTCCAAAGCTACAATCTCGAAAAGCAAAAGCCTTCGAGCCCCCCTTTGGTCATTTTGAGAATGAATAGAGAGTGGGGACGGGGAAAAGAGAGCGAAAGGACAGGTTGTGCCCTGAGTGAGGAGCTGACGGTGATAACACTTCAGCGTGAAGTGAAATGAAAAGTGTGTACGCGAGTGAGTATAAATTGGACCGAATGCACAAGCGCTAAACACCCAAATTACAAGGTACCTTTTGCTTACCCTGCAATTTTATATAATTACCTGCTATAAGGGGTTCGTTTCCCTTTTTTCCTCTTTTTTTTTTTCGCAGCAAAATGCATTAGCGACGCGTTTTTCTGATTGGTGACCCCGGGCGCTTCGTTTATTGTAAACAGAATATTTATAGGGGATAACACGCGCGGCTGATAAGAGCCGGCTCTCCGATTGACAGGCTGGGGGAAAAGGATGTGCCGAGAGGATGCGTTGTTTACCGCCGGTGACGCTCGGAGAGAAAAGGGAACACGAAACAGGAAATTAGCTTTTGACTGTCGACGCGGACGCTTTGGGGTTGACGGTTGTTAAAAGCGGCCGCTACCGTGCACCTGAGTTTGAAGCCGAAAGTCCGTCTCTGGGTAGTTGTCGGTAGGAAAGGAGTCGTCGTCGCGAACCAACGAGCTCCAATCAAAGCTAACAGCTAAATTAGCTTCGCGCAGCTTCTCCGAGCTCGTCTTCCATTGACAGCGTTACATAAAAAATACATATTTTTAGCTCAGCTACTGCCGGTCAGTCCATCACTTTGGATTGTTCTGCAATTTTAGATGTAAAACACACATCTATCATATGCAAATGACTTAAAAAAAAAAGTGAATTTAAGAAATTATGTAAAATCGAGAAAATGACCCCCGACTCCAGAGGGTGGTTAACTTTCTTAGCGACTGTTGGATGGATTGCCGTGACATTTGGTACATGTATTAATGGTCCCCAGAAGACAAATCCTACTGTACATTACTAACTTTTTCATCCCGTGAGGGTGACCTTTGTGGTTTAGGAGAACACACATCAACTATTTGATGGATTACCACAAGAATTTTAGAACCGACATTCATGCACTTTAGCTTTTAAGTTGTCGGAAATCTTTGTTTCACACACCTCAAAAGGTTTTTTGTAAGACATTTCAACACATTTCACGCCGCTAGCCTGTAGACTTTGTCATGGTAAAACTATAAACGGTCCGGACCTCAGTCACACGCAAACTTTCAGTTCTCGGGTCTTCAATGCTGACTCCGTTTGTAATTAAACCCTCAAAGAACTACAATCCTTCCCCATGTCCTAACATGGAAAACTTACGGAGGTCATGACGGGCGCGTACAGACCGTCCGTCTCGGCGTCCTGCTCGGTCGGTGCAGAAGGCGGCAGGAGGATCACTCCAACTTTCTGCAGGACCGATCTACAGGATCAAACGCTAGATTCATCCAAGAAGCTCGGAGCGACGATGCAATAAGATCAATTCAGCGTCAGTGTGTCTGGATAAAAAGGTGCTCATGCATTATTTATACTATTTCCTGTGTGTGTATGTGTGTGTGTGTGTGTACCTTATGAAGAAGCTGGTGATGTGCAGAGGACAAACACTGTACGGGACTCTCAGGTTGTGACAGAAGAGCACGAGAGGGATGAGCGCGCTGTCTGCGGCGCTCTGACGCACATGCACATACAGCAGCGGAGATCCCTGCGTTACAGAAGGGAAGCAGCTTTAGTCTGTCAGGAAAACTCGACAACCTGGTGGTAAAATCATCAATCAGGACATTTTATTCATCGCAAGGAAGGAGCCGAGTCAGAAGTACAACGTGATAGACACATTGCGTTTCCAAAACTACCTTCTTATAGCTTATGGTTATCAATACACCGAGGCCACCATGACGTCTTCATGGCTTCATCCCACCATTACGTCTTTAGATCGGCCGCGGCGTGATGTGATAACAAAGGAATTGCACGTTCTTTCAGACAGAAACCTACAGATTCCCCTGTCTCATCGCTATCAGGGGACATGTCACGCTTGTGTGCAAGATTAAATAAAGGCAGTAAGATGTGAAGTCTGAATATAACAGTGAAACAGTAACCGATTAAGCGTGAGTAAGTTTTTCTTGCGACACGTGAACGAGGTTCTTCACGTCAACATTCATTAATGTTGACAATGGCGGCGGCGCGTTGAGTTCGGAGAGTGTTACTGGAGGGACTCTTATTCAATATTATAATAAAGCTCCACAGGCTTTTCAGATTGTATCGGGAGAACGGAAGAAAAATACACTGATAATTAAAAAAAAAAATCGGCAACGTAGTAGTTAAGAAGGGAGATTACGGGAGAATGTTTAAAGGACTGAAAAAAAGCTGTAGAGGTCGACAGCATACGGAGAGAGTTTGGTTCAAGGTCAGCAGCAGCTCTATTAATCTGAACAGTATGTGGCCCTTTATCTTTTTGAGCAGCAGCAGCATTTTCTTCTTTTTTTTTTCTTCCTCCAAATACAAAATGTGGAAAATAAAACGAGAGACCGCTATCGAAAACTCAATTATATGTCGAGTGAAGTCAAGGCAGGGAGATAAAAACATGATTGCACTTTAGTGGATATGATTGTTTCCCTGGAAAAAAAAAGAAGTAATAAGTTACGCAATAAAACAGAAATATGCATTCAATATATTACTTATTTTATAGCCAGGGTAAAAAAATAAATATATTGAAATGATTTGTTTGTTTTTGTCGATGTCGGAAAATCTCAAAAGACTCAAAAAAATCTAATTAAAAACAAAATCTATAAACCAGTTTCATGAAGTCATGTGGAGTCACGTGTTGTACTAAATAATTAAAAAGGTAAAATAATATAGACAATCGGATCACACATTTGAGGGGAAACTTGTGAAAATGGGCTTAGTTCTGGATTTAAATCAGTTTCTCAAACTGTGGGGCGCGACCCTCTAGTGGGGCGCGGAGGTATTACAGGTGGTTTGTTTTTTTTATAAATCCTTTATTAATCCCACAGTGGGGGGATTAATCTCTGCATTTTACCATCCTTAGTAATTATGGAGAGGAGATTAAGGACACTTCAACATGAAACTATGGGGAGAAAACAGGGATCCAACCGGCTTCCTTGGTCATCTTTTAGCCAAATATGAGTTATTTTTTTGCACATATACAACTTTATTTGCATTGTGATTGCACATGTTATTAGTTTTTGTCTGATGGAGCGATCTGGTTTACTTGAAAGGGATTTCTTCAATCTATTAAATAAAAAAGCACTGATGGAGGAGTCTCAAGAAGTTGTCGGAGCGGTCCGAACAATTTGCTTCCTCCAAAGTTTGAGAACCACTTAGTTAAAGGTTCAATTTGGACACATTAGAAAACACACAATCCTGAATAGATGGGAGACGATCCGCCGGGTGCAGGAAACCCCCGGACACGCGCCGACAACCAGCAGCAACACAACAACGTCCCGGGCGGCTTTGCCTTCGTTTATGTAAATCGACTGCGTTCAAACTAAAGCTCACAGTTCACCGGAGTCATTCATGCCCGTCTTGAACCTCGGCAACAGCAGCCTGACAAGACTTATTTACTAACATTTATTTAGTCAACCATGTAATTACAGTTGTGTAGTCTTCTGTAAAAAAAAGGACAATAATTGAGTATAACAAGAGAGAGAAACTAGAAAGTTTTAGCTATCTCGTTTTTTTTACAGACTTTCAAAAGTAGTTTTCTTCACTGAAAAATACCCTTATATTTTGCCATTACCTTGAATGTGTGCACACACACAAGGGTGTGGGTGTTCACCATCTCATTAGATGGCTGAGCACATCCTCGGTGTGGTCGTGTGCATGTGGAGCCTCACGCTCGCATAAAATGTCTAAATAAAAATGATGCTTTCCACATTTTTTTTTTGTGCATGAGCCTTCGACACCCTTTGGGGGGGAGCAGCGGTTCACGGTAGCACATTTAAATCATCTTTGAATTCCAATAAGTTTGTGTCAATTTCATCTGCATATGTGTGCGTGCGTGCTTGTGGATACTTGCACCTCTTCTGAGGCTCTGTGCAAAGGCGGCAGATGGTTGAGGTTGACTTGAACGCTGCCAAACACGGAGGAAAACATCTTCAGCATCACCCAGCTCAGGAATCTAGCCAGGGGAGGAGGAGGGTTGACAGGAGGAGGCATGTGAAGAAAGAGAAGAGGAAGGGGGAGAAAAAAATGTTATTAATGACAGGAGATAATGACAGCAGGGAGGGGGGGGGACAGGACGATGTCCACAGGGGAATAAGAGATGGATAATGGTGGGAATAAGATATAGCCGAAAGGGGCTTTTGCTATTGGGCGAGGATGGAGTCGAGTGTGAGAACATGTAAACAAGACAGATGGGAGTGTGACAACGTGGGGAGAAGAGGGATAAGGTCGAGGGATAGAAACTGATGACATAAGGAAGACGCGAAATGGGAAGCGATAAAGAGGTGTGTGTGTGCGAGTGTGTGACAGCTGTAGATAGAGGCAGAGGCTGACAACGAGGAAGACGGAGAAAGGAGGAAGGGAGGAGGAGACACACAATACAGGGAAGATTTTGAAGAGAGATTCCTTCAAGACTAAAAAAAAAAAGTTAATTTTAAGACTTTCCACAACATTTCTCTAGCGAGTTTAAAAAAACTAACGGTTAGTGTTTTTGCGGCAGCGGGCACGTGAGACCCGGCGAGCGTCGCGACGATTTGAATTTTAAAATCGCGACACGCGCCTGTTTTATAGCAGCTGCGATCAAAGCGGGTTGCGTGTCCTCCGCTGCCCGTGGACAAGTTTACGCCGACTGCGCGCCTGATGGATCACGCACCGGGGGGTACTGAGGAAACATTTGCCTGCTGACAAACATCCTACGAGGTGTGTGTGTCTGTGTGTGTGTCTGTCTTCCTGGTGCTTTAGAAAGTATTCTCCTTTCATTTTCTCTCTGTTCTGTTGCAGAGGAGGCAAAAGAAAGGAGTCATTTTTTGGGAGCAACCCGGGCTCCCAGATCTAAAAAGTCCTGTTTTTTTTTTTTTTTTAGCGCAATGAATTGTTCCTCAATTCGCTAAAGCTCCGATTCCCCGCTCTGATGGTCTTCTTCTCCACAGCGACGGCGGCGTTTGCCTTTGGGTACGAGACTTTTTTTTAGGGGATAAGGCTGGCAGTACTCTGCACTTCTGTTATCGTCAACAAATCCTCTCTCTCTCTCAAAACTTCTCGCCGGTCTGTCGCTCTCAGTCCATTTGTTCTCACGAAGAATATGAACTTCCCTGAAACAGCTAGGCGCTGTAGTTCTGTTTAAACACACATTACTCTTCCCGGTCGTGGCAGAAGGGATGGTGCACGAGCCAATGTTCATTATAACGAGGGGAGAAAAAAACAAACATGTCAGCCGGTGCAACAATGTGGCCCATTGATGCGATTTCATTTCTCTTGGACGACAAACAGAAGGCTTAAGATGAACCACGCTTTGTGTGTGTCTCCACGGAAAATACTTCATCAGATCGAGTCAGTGTGGGTTTTTGGTCTTTTCATGCTGTTTGTAGAGAGAAAAATGGACACAGAGTATATGACCAGTTTTATCTTTTACTGCAAGTAGTGGAACAGGATTTAAGGGAAACTAGAATGACCGCCTCGTGGGTTGTGAACCGAACGCCGTCACTCCAACGTGTCATCACTCCCATTACACACTTGTGTGAAATTGTCTTAATTAGCATATGAATCTTTAAGTTTTGGACAAGAACGTGTCAAATACTCATCAGTTCATCCTCAAGCCCGAAGGCTACAAGTCAATTTCACCGGATGGCCGACACTTAGCGCCTCGCCGCGTGGTGTTTGTTTCACGCCGATCCGTTCCATTTAACAATAATTAAAATGCTGATCTCCAGATCCCTGGAAGATTACTCCGGACAGCACTTGAGCGACACTTATAATGGAAACTGGCCATGTATTTTCTATTTTTGGTGCTCTTGTCGCTCCTAGCGTAAACATAGCATTAGTGCGTTTATGTTTCACGCTTGGTTGTCTGTTTTTTTTTTTAAATGGCGCTTTGTATTTTCACAATCCCACCGATGACAGAAGAATATATTTAATTGGATTAATTCTCGTCACTTCTCAGTGAAAAGGTTGCTTAGTGCGGCTTTGAATCAATATGGACATTGTATTCATTTTTTAATCAATAAACAAAACAGCAACCTTTGAACCTCGCCCCTTTGCCCCCCCCCCCACACACACACACACACACACACACACACACACACACAAACAAACAAACAAACCAACCGCAAGAAGCCAGGGGAGATGCAGGTGTTAATGAGCGAAAGGAGTGGCGAGAGGTGGCTGAGCTGCCCTCGGCCGTCTCCCCCCTCGGGCGCCGCTGTGAGCGCCTCCTTCACCCTGAAACACATGGTCACAGGACAGCGGGGTGAACGCCGTCACAAAGCCCCTTCTGTGCCGCTTGCAGACAAACACCCGCCTTCCAGTGAGAGAAAAACAATAACATCCCCCGGGTAAAGAGGTCAGGTTACATAAAGGTTAAACTCAATCACACCCGAGGAGAGAAAACAACAGATACGACGAACAAGAGGCACATTGATGGGAGACGGGGAAAGTGTTTATTCTCCCCGCCCGGACCCCAAGATGGCGTCCTTTTTCTGTATCTTTTGTTTGTGTCTCTTATCACCTCTCCCGCTCTCTCGAATTGCAGGGCCCCGTTTAATTTTCGATATCTTTGCCTATCATTTATTTACTGTCTTCAGGTATCTCTCCTCCTCAGGTACCTGTTGCTCTGACTGACTCTCTCCAGTCTGTTGCCAGCAGGGCTGGCGTGAACCTTGCACCCGCTCACAAACAGCGCGCTGCACACCCTCCGCACCAGCCAACCGCGATACCTGCGAGACAAAAAACACACACAGAGGCAGAACCTGTGCACGGTGCACACTGCGGGGTGTTCGTTGGCCTTGCGAACGACGTCATCGATACCTGGTGTGCGTCTCGTTGACGCTCAGCAGGTTTTGAAAGCCGAGGGAAGTTTGTCCGAGCTTCTTGCGCTAAACCACGACAGAAGAGCACACACACACACACAAATATTTATACAAAATAAAGGCACATGCAGCTAAACGTGGGCATATATTGAGAGAGAGCACCACCCATAGAGGGAAACAATTCATCGCTCGCAGCTCACCAAACAGCTGCAGTGCGGTGGGATGCTGCTATAATATAACGACAGGGTGAAGAACCCAGGGCTAAGTTTGTGTAAGGTGGAAGGTCAATAAGACGTAGAGCATTGTGTCTCTTAGGCTCACTGTATTTATTCGCTAAAGCATTTGGAAGGTATAAAAACCTGTGTTTCAGTAAAATGTGGATACGTCACACAGCTATGCAGCATTTCGTTGGCTTTCGTTTCGCTAACTACGGTAGCTTGCTAACACATAGCTACTGTTAGCGAGCTAACGTGCCATTTAAATAGACATATTATGTGCAGGGTATTAAATCATTTTAGTTATCAAAAGGCTGCGCTGGTTGACACGAGGTGCCGAAATCAGATTTTTATCTTTTTTAGCTAGCTGCTTGTGCTTCGATAGCGCTTCAACCCTTTTCAGAGTCTCCATAAAAGTGTCTTTGAACTCCCTGAAGCTGAGACCGTCACGATTGAATTTGTCGAGGCGGTAGGTAATCTTATAGTCAACCTTTCCCCTCTGCGCGGCACACTCACCAGACTCTCCGGGGTGCACTGGTGGCAGCACTGGCCGACAAGCGGCCTGAACTTGCCCAGACAGGAAGGCACCGTCTTCAGCCTTTTCTTGATCTTGAATTCCCATGACAACTGAGCGGGAAGGAATCAAATGCAAAAAAAAAAAAAATGAACACCACAAACAAAATAGTTGCAACAACAGGTTGTCTCTAATATTTTGTCCACTTCATTTTATCCTAGTGAGGGTTCGGCTAAATAATAGAAACACGTCTGAATAAACTGCTCTCTCGCTAAAAAAACAACACTTTTTTATGAGGCTATATTTCAGACTGAATTAGTTATTGCTAGTTTGGTGGAGATGGTAGAACATGTGGACTCTTAACATGCACTTAAGCAGCTATAATCTCTTTTCTGCAGTTCTGCACAGCCCTAAAAAAATAAGGAAAAAATGTCACCTGGAACATCCGACTACTGATCTGCTGCATTTGTACACAGATTTATAGATTGGACAGTATAACAGTGCAGGTACACATGTTCAATACCCCCGGTCACCTGCTCTCTCATGTGCATGCCTGTACTAGAAATAGTATATATATAGGCAGTTGAAATGCTTCGATTCTCTGCTCTTGATTTCATAAGTAGTTTGTTGTGATCTCTGTGATTGGGTTACTCTGAATCCATGGGAGCGTGGTACATTCAAGCAATCAGTGCACATTAAGGTACAGCTCGTGCACTCGAGCACATGCCAGACGGCGTACTAATCAGACTTCGGGTCTCATGTAGCATGCCGACTGCCGGTCGGTCGGACACATATTTCTGCGTCGTGCAAAAGTTTACCCATTAATCATCACGCGTGTGCGTGTGTTGGCCGTTACTGTGCTCGAACCGTTAGGCGCGAGTTCAGGATTCAGACTGATTACCCCGTTTAGACCAAACGAGCTAATGAATCTCCGGGAATCAATAACACTTTCTTCCCGGTTGAATGATGATGATGGATACCGGAAAACGGAGCAGCTGACTGAATTAGTGGCTCGGCGAGGAACGGTCGATTTTTTTTAAAAGACAAAACATTACCGCTATAACGAACGCTTGGATGGAACCATCAATGATTTTAAATCACCGTACGAGTGTAAAGAGAAGAAACGTCCTTGAGGATCCGATGATGGAGGCGGTCGTCTGTTGGGTGGAATCCCACTCCTGCATGTGTGTGAATGGGATATTTCGACATTTTGAGTAACACGTTTATTGAGTTTGTGGACCAGAAATAGTTGTAAGACTCCGGGAAGCCGTGATGCAACACTGTGGCCGGTCAAGAGATGATTACAGCACACTATTAGCAACTACGTTACAATGTAATGCACGCAGTAATGTAAATAATCGGCACGTAACGTTAATAACATTTTATGCATAAAAAAAGTTTAGAAATTGTAATAAATTTCGTGTACCATTTGTCCTACGAAAGCATAGGAGCTCTTATTTTACATGTCACAGGTAGAGTCCTAATTAAAAGCAACTGGACCTTGTCTGTTGGGTCGAGACCTCATAGATTTCCTACATTATGTGCTGATTATTGCCAGAGATTTTATAGAAGAAGTGTTAAAGTTAGTTATATATAAGAGTTTGGCATTCAGGCCGTCGCACAAAATTGTATTTAGACTGCGCGGGAGTAAAAAAGACGCTGTATAGGACTCTGGTAGCAACCTGTCAATCAAATGGTAGCCCCGCCTTAACATGCTTTAAGGTCTACTTTTACTATTTTTTGGGACCATAATTTAGTAAATAAACATCATGCTGTATTGAAGAAGAATTTAAACTAGAGATTGAGACAAACTGATGTTTACAATGAGGTAATAAATCAAGAGGAGACTTCTATACAACCGGAGGAGTCGCCCCCTGGCCTCCAGTAGAGGGAGTGCAGGTTTAAGACACTTCTGCATTGGCCTCACTTCTCAGATATTGAAGTAAATTGCTGGATTGTTACATTATGAGCGTCTAATTTATTTAAATTACTACATTATGCAGATTTATTACGATACAAGTTGCTAAAATGTGCCTTTTGAACTCTGGTCAGAAACGGCGAACCTGTTTTTATGCTGTGTAGCCTGCAAACAAATAAAACTAAAATATCGGCACTCTGCTTGGACGAGGACAATCCACTGATAAATCACATCCTGCGATTTGAGAAAAAAAAACATCAAAGGGAGTGAAGCGCATGTGGCCGCACATGTTTTCTCTGGTGATTGTGAAGAACAAAGCGTTCGGGATTGGCGCACATGGGGTGAAGTGGGACAGTGTCAGTGGGCGAGAGTCAAGCGGGCAGCGTTCTTACAGCAGGTCTATTTTGTTGGATTAGTGGGAGGATCATGTCTTTGTCTTTCCCGTCATTCTTCTCATGCACCATGGTGAGCCCCCTGCAGACGTCTACTCTGCGTCCTGGAAAAGAAAAAAGACAAGAGACAAGAGGAAACCAAAAATATTCAACAGTGTCACGTTAAAACATTGTGTTGAGCAGTACGGGTCCCTTTTGGAAGCACATGTGACTTCACAATACGAGACCAATTTTGTGACTTTTCAGTGCTTCTACTCTCCAATTTGAGAAAATAAACACATCCACTTCCGCACACAAAACCTCAGTGTGACATGAAATGTATTTATTTTGTCCTCTGGTCCTGTGGCAGGAGGGAGCTGGTAGCACTCACCAATCCATCACCCTGTGCCCCACAGCTACAATTTCACCAATCTATACCAGCACTTCTTCCACCGCCGCCGCCATCCATCCTCTCCAATTTCTTCCCTTTTCATCCTGAAAGTCGCTTCTCGCTGTCCGGTTTCCTCATTGTTTCCGTCTTATTTGAGTTGTGGCAAACTTTGCGTTTTAAAGTTTTGTGCCCGTCCAATTCAGTTTATTTTGTATAGCTTGAAAAATTGGCCGCGGAGGGCTTTACGATCTTTACACATACGACAACCCTGTGCCGGGATCTCACACCGGATCAGGAAAAACTAGCGGGAAAAAGGGAAGAAACCTTCAGGAGAGCAACCAGGAGGATCCCTCTCCCTCATGCGAAGGCAAGTAAACGAGGACGGAGCTGCAAATTAAGAGATTAGCGATTGAGAGGAACCAGAAAGCTTTCCTTGCTCACCGGTGTACAGGTGCAGCGGGAGGTGAAAACACTCACCGACGAGGTTGTGAACCATTACAAGCAGGGTGCACAGCCATCAGCTGACAAGCTTAAATAATCTTAAATAAATTACATTGTTGAAGGTTTGGTTGTACTTGAAATATAGATTTAAAAACAAACTAGTTGTGCTAGAATCGTGGATCGTGATCCAGCCTGAAAAAAGAAAAGGTGACACATCTCCACCATATTGCCAAAACTCTCACTTTAAGCGTGTGCACTGAGATGGTTGTCGAGCCGGCCAAAGGAAAAACAGACGTAGGTGCACGGCGAGATCTCTTGCTTTGACAGGGAAGACTTTTTCCTTCTGCATCTGTGTCATCTGCTCTGTTAATCCCACTCCGCCCCATTAACTTTGCTAATTAAAATTTAATCCGTTCCCCCGTCGGGAGACGCTCCATTTCAACTGGCTCAAGTTCCCACATTCATTACCGTCTCTGGTGAGAAACAACAGAAAAAAAAAGGCGACGCCGCGTTGCATCGCAGGTGCAGAGGGTGACGAACGAGACGAGGCGGACAAAGTAGGTTGTTAAACTGTAAATTAAAACCGCCGGGAAATTCGGCGAAAGGCTCTAATGGGGGTTGTGTAAGAAACTCCAGAGGGAATACAAGACGACGCCCGGAGACAGCAGCATCCCACGACTACGAAGAACAAAGAGTCTCGTTTCCCTCGCGGTCGTACAACGGTGAACAACACAACTCGCACACCGACGCGCAGAAAGACGACAGGCGTCACGAGTCGGACGCTCCGCCTCGCGATTTACGCTAACGTAGCTCATCGTCCTCCACGCCCGCGTTAATTGATCACTTAAAGTCTTCAATTAATTCGCTGTAGTTTGCGGATACGATAGCCCAAACACTTAGTGAGAGGAGATTAAAAATCAGAAGCCATTACGAGCTGCCAGGTCAGATTAGAGTTAATTTTGAAGCCGCATTTGAAGCGATGGCGGCTATGTACTCCCCAAAACTGATTAGAGTTGGGCCCTGAATACGTTTAGGACATAGTTGTGGACAAATTAATGCGGTCTGATGCCAGGTTGGAGGCCGGGTTTCTCTTGGAGATATCTCAAGGTCCCATTCCACAACAGCAGCCATGTCACCGAGGCCAATGTGTAAACACAGCACAGTGTAGCGCGACTCGAGGTACAAACACAGCCATACACTGTGCGCTTGTGATGGATGACATTGAATAACCTGAATTGAAAAAACAACAACAACAACAGCACTGCCTTTGCTCACCTGACAAGAATCCAAAATGGAGTCTTTTCTCTTTTTTTTTTTATACATCACATATAGCAATTTCAATTACAAACAGCCACATGAACAGCAAACCAAGGTCTGTACTTTCGAGGGTGTCAACAGGGGAAATGTTAGCGACGCGCAACCTTTTCAGAGCTGCAACAAGCTAATTAAACGAAGAAAACCAGGAAAGAGCAGTATTCTGCTTGTGTACTTGTTGGGAAAACCCAGCATCTCCGTCCAGAAACACCGTAGCTATAGGCAAGATTAAAAAGACCTTGGAGGGTTACTTGTTTTGCTGATATTCGACAATGAAAAACATGTCTTGCCTTCCAATTACTGAAGGCAAAAGAGGGGCACTCAGCTCCATGTAGCTGCTCGCTGCTGCAGGAACACGCTGAAGACGCTCAGTGTCTCTGACAATAGTGCTACTTGAGCGTATAACGTTGCCAGATGGGAGCTTTTGAATCAGAGCTGGAAGATATTGTTTCTTTTCCAGCAGGAATAACAGTTATGGGTGAATCAATGGAGGAGGAGTTGATCATTTTAGTGCATGAGCTTAAACTGTATATTTGTTTACTTGGTTCAACCCGCTGTTGTCCGAGGCCGGTTTAAAACATGTGGTTGGAAGAAACTGTCGAAGACCAATCAAGCAGGAAAGCTACTGTGAGGAAACGATTGTGTCGGAGAATCCGTTCATCTTTAGTTAGTTTAGTCAGCGACGCCTTCATCGACGTCATCACGGCACGCAGCCGTTGGTTTCTTAGTAAGAGGAAACACGACGAGAGTGCAGCCCTTAAAGTTCTCGCTTAAATCCTGGAGGTGAGCGGCTGAATTTGTCTGGCAGCAACCGTTCCCTCAGTTTCATTATGTGGTGGAGAAACTTCTCCACCGGGGATCTCTCCCAACGCCGACAAAAGAAACGTTCAATCTGAGAATCGCTTTAGATTAGAAAACTTTATTAATTGCCAGTGGGGAAACTCATTTGTCACCAAAAGTCATACAGACACCAACGGACTCACACAGACACCAACGGACTCACACAGACACCAACGGACTCACACAGACAACAGCGGACTCACACAGACACCAACGGACTCACACAGACACCAACAGACTCACACAGACAACAACAGACTCACACAGACACCAACAGACTCACACAGACACCAACGGACTCACACAGACAACAGAAGACTCACACAGACAACAGAAGACTCACACAGACAACAGAAGACTCACACAGACAACAGAAGACTCACACAGACAACAGCAGACTCACACAGACACCACTGCACAAAGTTCACAGCGAGCAGCAGACAAGAAAACACATTACAAAGAACAAACACCAGACATTTCCTTTGGCAAGGAAGAGATAAGTCCTGTGATGCGTCACGTACTTTGAGATAACGCTGACAGGATTTGGGATCCGGTTTATTTACAAGTTTGCTTTGTTGTATTGGTGCAATATATATATATATATATATATATATATATATATATATATATATATATATATATATATATATATATATATATATATATAGCAAAAATCAAGAAATAAAAGAAAACTACAATAAAAATATAAATAACCCTACAATAAAAAGTACAATGTATCTGACATGCAGTTCTTAAAACACATCCTTCACATGCTTATGAGTCTTTCCTAAACAAAGCGAGGGTTGAGTTAGAAAAGGCCAGGTGGAAAAACGCCACGGGGACATCGACGTGAAGGCCTTTTATTCCCAGTCAAACCAGACGGATTCAAAAAGAATGTATTTGTGGCGAACACACGCACGTCTACGCAGCCCGGATGCCTCGACTGTCTCTCACACCTGGAAAATCAATCTGTGAATCAGTAGCCGTGTGCGTCACGGAGCCACAGAGCCTTATTGATTTCCAAGAACAAAAGGAATTCTTTACCTTTCCGCTCTCCGGCTCCACGCTGCTTTGTGCTTTAACGGACTCGTGGAAAATCCTCATGCAACACTCTGACGGCCGAAAAATGGTTTTCGACACTGACGGAGCGATGGCTAATTTGACGACGTACTAGCTGATAATGTTGTTTATTTCCATCTGTAATTTCTACTACTACAACACAGGAACCCGTCAGAAAATTAGAGAACCAAATAATCCTTGTTTTTATTAATGAAAATCAGCTCCTGCAAAGCGCCTACGCTCACGGTGAAATGATTAAGTCACCTTTACTTGTCCCTTCACGTCCCGTGCACTTGTTTGTTTATGCGTGTGCAAAGATCCCTTTTCTTGTGCGATAGTATTTGTATTTGGTAGTAAATGAGGGGAGAAAAGAAATCTACCTATTTCACGATGCAAGAGCAGGTTTATCTCAGCTGTCATTTGCATCCTAATCCATGAAGCAATTACTTTTCCTAAAGGCGTTTTCACTTAGTATGCCTGATTCATCCTCTCGGGACAGTGTGCAGACTGAGCTCGACTGACATTTCTTCAACTCCCTCTCGTGAGGACGGGACAATTTACACCTTTTATCATTTATTTTCTAGGGACGTCCCACTGCTCAATCAAGCCCAGATCCCAATACGAACCCTTCAATCTTGGATGTCTGCCAACCCCGAGTCCTATTGGCCTTTTATTTTTTTCCCACGAGCGTCTTCATCCAAAATACTGAAGGTCCTGATTCGAAACCATCAGGTCGAAATGAACAGTTAACTGGGAGAATGTGACTCCTGAAATTGTTGTGGAGATCTATAACGGAGTTGTAATTGTCTTCTCTAACCTCGAAAACGCAGACCAGACAAAGCACCACACCAGTCGAGTTTCATTTTGGATATGCCGTCAAGTTACTCACAAAATAATGTTGATTAGAGCGGATTCGTGATCCTCTCGTGGCTGAAAACCAGCAGCGCTTTGCTACTGAGAAGAAACGCCTCCTCTGAAGACTCGACATGAGTGACGGCCTCCCTCTCGGCTGGAGAAGTTACTCCAGGCCGACCCTCACGCGAACAAAGGGTGAATTGCGAGAATCTCGTGAGGAAGTCTCACACGTGAAGTGCATTGAAGCGCCAATGATGTCAGAGAGCGGTTTGTCATGAAAGGAACAGCGTTTGGTCCCTTTAGGATCCCACGGATGTGTTGGCTCACTTCCACGCGGCCATCTGTAGGATTTAGTTTCTATCTTTATCTTTCGATTGTCAGGCTGGCGCGTGTGTGGATATGACCCAAATGCACACACACACACACACAGCAGGCTGACTGAAATCGTTTCAGGGTTTTGCGACGCTACGAGATGGTCGCGGCGCGATAACCACCAAAGCGAATATTGCGTTTTCCACAGTATCACATTTTTGTTACGATTATGATCGTGATGATAATGATTATTATTATTATTGCCACCCGTTAGAATGGTCGTGAAAGGATTGAGAACACGACATGTTATATAACTGAAGCATGCTACTTAATACATATTACATATTAGTCCGAGGCCATGTGATGGGTGGACGGATGGAGAGCGGTAATTAGGTTGGCTTAGGGATTAAAGAAAAGAGAAACCGTCCCGGGGGGGTTGGAACCGAGCGGGCGACCCGACCAAACAATATTTATTATTCACACACTCGCATAGGCGGCAAAACGCCTGCGCTGTCGAATCTGGATGTCATGGCACACTTGTAGCTGTACATACTGCACTCGGTTTGTACGATACTGTCATCGCGTTCTTCTGCCTTATACATCTACTATATTTTGTGCCTTATTTTTATTCCTTTTTTTTACCTTTTGTTGTAATTTGGTTCGTAGGAACCAAGTAACTTTGTTATATGTGCACATGACATTAAAATATCTTAAATCCCCAATGGCGCTTTTTTTGCTCGCGCCCTAACGATCCATTGAGCCGCTTCAGTTTTTTTTGGTTCTTCGTTGAAAGACAGTCGTATAAAGTCAAATTAACGTCATGAATAGGGAGCAAGTTTAATGCAAAAAAGCTTTTTACTGCCAACTTTAATGCAATGAGATGTAGAGATACGATGGTGACTGGGTCCACTAACTTACTGTCAAAAAAGAAAACCTACTCGAGAGAGAGAGCAGGAAACACACAAGCGCAGTTTAAAGCTTTGAGAGCAAGCAAGTTAAAAATTTGCAAGAGCAACTTTTGCTCGTGCGAGCGGGGATGTAGCTCGTCAAAACAAATTACGCGAGCAACTGTTTGATTTGCGTTGAGCGCATTTGCGCTCGCAATTTATGACATTAATTTGCTTCCATACAGATGGCGGATGGATGTGACGTTGACCTCGCTCGAGTCGCCAAAAGGACGAGGCCCAGACGGAACGACAGAAAGATCAAACGCTTGTTTGAGAGATAAGAGGAAACGAAACGGCACTAAAGCGTGCGCAAAGACTGTACATGATTAAGATAGAGGGAAAACAGAGCGGGGCGGGAGGCAGACAGGCTCTGGGAAAACGAGAGATCAGGCTGTTTTTCGACTAACAGGATCTGATGGTAATTACACTGATCATCGTGTTTTTGACTCCAGATCTGATGGTAATTACGCCGATGTCTGAGTCGTCTCCATCCGATGCTTTGAGGTAAAAAATAAAGGTTTCTACCTCTCACTGAATTCACAAAGAGGGTGGTAATTACACGTCAGACACCCGTCATCTCTCACTCTTCACACCTCCATGTTACTTCTTCTCTCCTGCCTCGAAACAGGTCTTCATCCCTGCCCTGTCAGCCGTGATGTTTTACGAAGCGCTGTGCGACTGGAGCCGAGCTGCCGGGTCTCAACGGGGAAAAGACTCTTCTCCCAAAACCAATATGGAAGCCGTGGACTACACGAAAAACATGAAACGTGTTCAAACTTGTGGTGAGGAATGAGAAGAACAAAACAATATGATGACACTTGATTTCTTCTGCAACATATCCGATATGTGCCGATATGAAATAAAAACTCTTTCATAAATTCAATGCAGAAAAATCAGCTTGGGCAATAAAAAATGGTTTCTTGGCTCAGCACGGACACTTTCCTAATTTACTGTGGCAAGTATCACAGTGTGGGAGTCTTTATCAGCAATATCCTCCCATATTCAGCTGACAGCCGCATTTGTGGCAAAAATAAAAATGTGGTAAACTACAGCTTGTGTTGAGAAAAGTAACACTTTACTAAAAGGTTAAAACTACACATTATTGAGAGACAGACACAAAGCCTAATATGCAAACTGATAAGAGTCAAAATGTCTGAAATGTCATGAACAAATGTTGATGCATCTCTGTGCATCGGTGCAGAAAATCAGACTTCCTCGAAGGATGCACCGATGGGAAAACGATGCAAGCCTGTTTGCTCAACACCGGCCAGCCCTGATCACCCACGTATGAAAACAAACAAACAAACGTTTACTTCATCGTTGACCCGCTGGCCTCCTCCTGCTTGTGCACCACCCGGTGCAGAATACGCTGATTCAGAGTGAAGTTCCTCAGCGGGTGAAAATAATTTAACACAGAGAACTGATTGAATTATATTCAGTCAGAAACATTAACTGACTGTCTGGTCTTGAAGCCCCAGACTAAATAAAAGGGAGACAGACAGCGAGGGCATCTGGCGGGTGGGGGAGGGGTGTTTACTGTGAGCGGATACGCTGAAAAAAACTTTTAAGGAAATCTTTATCAGAATGGAGACTTTTTTTTTGTGCAGTTTTCCTGGTGTGTTGCCGTGCAGAAGGATAAGCAGCACGGCGGGATTAAAAAGAAAACATTCAACAACAAAAAAAAAGGGACAAGCTTGAGCTCTTTCAAAAACTTATCACAGTTGTGAATAATTGGTTTTGTCTGAGGGCGGCCAAGAAAGCCTGAAGCTAAAAAAGGCACAGAAGGGCAGGGAGAAGGGTTGTAAACAACTTCTTTTTTTTTAAATGACCAATTAATATAATATTTATCAATAAATTATTTGGTCAATAACACTTGATTTAGTTGACTCTGATCCCATCTAACTGTTACTCAACAGTGAAAGAGGATTAAAGGGTAATAAAGGGCAAATTCAAATACATGTAATACAGTGAAATTTGGGATTATTTGATTACTCGACTGAGCAGATACATTTTTTTCCGCCAATCAATGGCTCTGCTCTAACACAAAAGAAAATCTATTGCTTTTTGCTTAAGTGGCTAATCAATTAATAGACTAATTGTTGCTCTTTCAGCGTCCGACACCGCCGCCTGGGTTCAGCTGAGGCGGACACTTAAGTCTCCTAATGATGTCTATAATTCAATAACAGGAGAGAAAAAAAAACGTGTTCAGCTCCCAGCACATCTCTGCTGCAGCCGTGATCTCTGCACGCATAAACACACACACACACACACACACACTCCCAAACGCACACAGGTTTGAAAGATGTGACAGAATGATAAAACTATGACGAAAAAATTGAATGAATGGACGGCGGCAGAATCTGGTTCGTCTGACCAACAGATGAATAATGGGAGACAGAGTGCTGTATAATTACCCCCTGCTTTTATTCAGGGTCGCAAGAGTTATGGCAATGGCGTCCAACAAAAGAGTTGACAGCGACTTTATATCAGACCAGAAACAGACAGCCGCAAAAAAAGAAAAGAAAAAGAAAAGAAAAGTGGACGTGCTCAAGGCTTTTAGTCACATTGTACGCGGGCTGCATTTATCTCGACGAGAGAACCTACTTTTTAAAAAAAAGAGCGAGGTGAAGCGGTTCGAGCCTGCTAGTGAAATGACGGCGGCGTTGGGAGGCGAAAGGAGCGGCGCAGGTGAAGCCTGAGGCCACTGGATGGAGTAAAAAGATATACGAGCTGAAGGGCGCCGCGGCGAGCGCGGTGAGGGTTGATGGCGGGGCGCCCGGGGGGGCGTTGAATCATCTGGGAGGCACATCACCGCTTTAGTGTCCTCACACGGCTCAACGGATCCATAAAGCAGTATGTCATATCACCTGGCGCGCACATTTCAGCTACGTAGATAGTCACTTACATCGATACGTCATTGCCATGTAAAGCTCATAGTTTCTTAGGGTGAATTGTGGGGGGAAACGGCTTTAAAATGGCCGAACTCGAAGCAGCAGAGGCTGCAATATCCTAACTTTTAGTTACTTCTGCGAGTCAGACACGTGGACGCGTGAAGAGAGCCGGATACGGCGCCATCACTCACGTCTCGCAGCCAATTTTTTCTGCAAGGAAACTCGGGTGACCGTTATAAAAGACTGCATCGGTAAAGCTGCTGACGGGACAACGCCAGCCTGCCGCGAGGTTTCCATCCAACGTTTGTTTGTGTGAAACTCTTATTTGCATGACGTCATGCCGATTTAAAAGCAAAATGAGCGCAGGGCTGAGTCGGGGAGGAGGAAACGCGAATGATCAGCACGGGGAGAAAAAGCTGGAAGATGGAAAACATTCGTGGCAATTTCTTTATGCGAGTGAGGGAAGGCAAAACATCTTGTGTTCATCCTCGTGTTAGCAGCCTCTAACAAAGACCAAACTCAAATATAAGCTTGGTATTAACTAGAAAAATGTATTACAGGAAAAAAAATGACGAAATATAAAACCAATATCCAGTGAAATACGGTCCAGACAAAAGCTTCCACAAGAAGCCTCTGAGTTGACCTTGAGTTGAGATTTTGTTTTGAAGGAATTTTCAATTTCAATCATTAGTGAAAAAGCTAAGAAAATCTGGAAATTTGAACATTTTCATGGCGACTTTGCTGAACAATATCTCGGGCTTTGTTTAAAAGTTCCGGTGTTGACCTTTTAATCGTCAAAATGAAAGCTAATATTATCCCGTAACACTGTTTTGTTCGACCCTGATCACAACTAGACGCCGCGTCGCACACTGAACTATTGTTCTCCTCTTCTACGGCACGCACTCCTCTGTTGCGTCGCACAAAAAAAAAGATGCAATACTATTCTGGACTTTAAAGCCAATTGAATCAAGCAAGAGGCGGGCTGCACTACTTTAGCACCGTCGTTCAGTTTGATTTGCTGTCGGACGTTCACAGGAACGAACAACAGAAAATGGAGACAAAAGGTTGATAGTGTTTTTTTTTATTTTACGATGAACGACACAACGTCTTCCCCTCAAACAGAAAAGCAACTGCCAGAGCTTGATGTCTGCTTTCAATTCAATTTATTTTGTGCAGCCCACACATACGACATCGCTGTCTTGGGACCTCACATTGGATCAGGAAAAACTCCCCCTAAAAATAGAAAAAACCCTTTCACAGGGATATTAAAAAAAACAAGAAACCTTTGGAAAAAACCTACATCAATCAATTCTTTTGTCCTTGTTAATTACATTTGATCGCTTATTTGTGTACACACACACACACCCCTTCACTCGCTCCACAGGCTCATCAGCTGTTTGGCACTTTGCACTTTTTTTTTCTTTTCCAAGCAGCCCTGTTACAATACGTCTCGATGTGATCGAGGCCTGAGGTGAAAGAGAGAGAGAGAGATAACTGGCTCCTCTGTGCGCTCAACTGTAGATCAAAACGTTGGCGGGCGCTCTTGGAAAACGAGGACAAAGTGCCAATAAACACGAGGGCGATCCCGGCAGGCACTCCACAATCTAAGAGCAACAAGGGTCGGAAGTATTACCGAGCCTTTATGATAGCGGCGAAATCATGAAAAGAGCCTGACGAGACCTACACTGGTAAAAAAACAAAAAAAAACAACCCACAGTGGCTCTTTTTGTCATGCTGTGGTGTGTTTTGTGTTGCCTTTTTTATGTTGAAAGTCCTTGCCTCTTGTGTCCTGCCCATGTGATCGTATGGATTGTCTGTCTGCTAATTGTTTCCAATCACCTGCCCCTTCACTGTGTATTTAAACCCTGTTTGTCTTGTGCCCAGTGTGGGATTGTACTGTGTCTTACGTGTGAGTAGACCCTGTTTGTCTTGTACCCAGTGTGGGATTGTACTGTGTCTTATGTGTGAGTAGACCCTGTTTGTCTTGTACCCAGTGTGGGATCGTACTGTGTCTTACGTGTGAGTAGACCGTGTTTGTCTTGTACCCAGTGTGGGATTGTACTGTGTCTTACATGTGAGTAGACCGTGTTTGTCTTGTGCCCAGTGTGGGATTGTACTGTGTCTTATGTCCGAGTAGACCGTGTTTGTATTGTGCCCAGTGTGGGATTGTACTGTGTCTTATGTGTGAGTAGACCGTGTTTATCTTGTGCCCAGTGTGGGATTGTACTGTGTCTTATGTGTGAGTAGACCGTGTTTATCTTGTGCCCAGTGTGGGATTGTACTGTGTCTTATGTGTGAGTAGACCGTGTTTGTCTTGTGCCCACTGTGGGATTGTACTGCGTCTTATGTGTGAGTAGACCCTGTTTGTCTTGTACCCAGTGTGGGATTGTACTGTGTCTTACGTGTGAGTACACCGTGTTTGTCTTGTACCCAGTGTGGGATTGTACTGTGGCTTATGTGTGAGTAGACCGTATTTATCCTGTTGTATATCTTGGTTTTGTGATCCCCGTTTTTGTGATCCCCGTTTTCCTTTTCCCCCTCGGTCCTTGGAGGCTTGTCATCAGTTTTTGAAGTAAATATTATGTTTGCGCTGTTGCTTTGGCTTTCGGGTCCTCTTTTACCCCACCTTGTTACACTAGGATTCCAGCTCTAATAAAGATGTTCTAATACTTACTTAAATGTTGCCTGGATTGACCTTCCTGACAATGCGTGTGCTGTTTTTAAATTATCTTCACCGTTCACAGATTTTTGGCCCGATACCAACAGTTGAGACTGAAGGCCTCTTCATAACCAGTATACTGGTCATACGTTATGCCACAGATATTATATCTGAGGCTCCATTTGTAGGCGTAGTGCTAATAAAAGGGTAATGTGGATGTGGTATTCTGGCACATGGTTTACAAGCCCACAGAGGGAAAGAGAAAGAAGGAAATTTATTGAGGTCTCATGATCATAACTTTAAATCTAATACAATCATGGCTGAGGGCTTTGTGGCTCTGTCAGTGTGAGAAGGGAGACATGTGAGGATCATTAGGTGCACTCGAGTAAATATTCTATGTGAATCCCCCCTCCACCTTCATCCCTCTGAAGGAATACAGTGGTGTCCCTGTTTACCTTTCTTTTTTTTCTACCCATCTCTTATCTGTGAAGTGGGAAAATAGCCCAAAAGAATTTTCTCCAAGGCAAATTCTCAAAAACAATGTGCAATTTATTCGCGAAAATAGGACAGCACACGCACCCAACACAAATATTTCTTTCCAGAGGCAGAGGACGCACCGAGCGGGAAGGTGTGAGACGGATAAGTGGTGGTGGAGGAGGGATGGGGGTGTTGTTTTGTGTTTATGCAGAGCAAAAAATGTATTTCAAACAGCCTGTAGGGACGCTTGATGAAGTTGGTTGGACATGTTAACAATCCTGGGCGTTTTGGGAAGGAAGTCAAACATCGGGAAAAAAAATAATGTCGTGGGCCACTAACAATCTTTCCTAAATGCACAATTGTATCATTGTGTTGTATTTAATGAGAGGGGCATGTGTGCCAACAGTAAAGTCTATTTACGGCGTTCAAAGCAGCTCGCCACAGGCCGTGTGGTATGTCGTGATTGTATCACAGGGCCGACACCCAAACGTTTAAAAGTTAGTCCTATTCCAAGTCAAATAGTTTACTTCAATAACAAAGGATAATGTTCACATGCCCTCCAGTGCACATACGACTGTTATCCCTATTAGATCTGTAATGATGACAGTCCACTTGCTCCTTTACTTCTTATTTATCAATAAATGTCAAAAAATGTAATTTCGGCAAAATTACATTTGCTCGTTTTTTCAGTAGAAATTTAACTTTCTGGCAAGTATTTCTCATTATTACATGGTATAAAGGCTTAAAACACTGTAAAAACTAAAAAGTAAAGAAACATATTTGAAGTTTCATCATATTTTTCTTCTAAACAATTGAAAATGAACACGAGCAAAGCTTTTGAGATTACAGAAATGTAATTTAATCTGACACGAAACCGGACCGTGGCGCAAAAAAAAAAAGGTTGAGAGTCGCTCAATGACGGATGAGTGAGATTTGTAAAAGAATAAATCACCTTTTTGACATGATATGATCTGGCATCGCTTCCAGTATAAATGGTTCTGATGGAAAATATTCAGCGCCGCTTATTGTCAGGGTTATTTTAAATCAATTTGCAGATTTTGTCGACCCCATATCCACTGCATGAGTTTCTCTTGTTCTTGCCCCGGTGGAGCTTTTGTTAGTCGTTTCATGTTGCTTTGAAAACACATATCAAAGCCGCGTATTGCAAAGCTTCTTTAATCTGAGTCAAAGACTGCCTTTTGGCATTTGACCTTAAATGACCCGGCGTTGCGTCACTCCTTGAAATCACGGTTACGTCAACCGTTTCAACATTTTGTATACGATGTCTTCGGGGGCTCAGCTTCATTTAATTTCTCGGGGGATTCCACTAAAAAGCGGTTCTTGTTTTATTCTCCCGGTCTCTCCTCCGCTCACTGGCCCCTATTTGTGATGGTGTTAGGTATACGCACAGCTGATGTAAGGCAAAAGCAAGCCGTCGGGGAGGGGCTCCGTTACCACACGGGCAATCAATATCAATTTTACGGAGATTTTTCAATGTAGTCATGATGCCGGATGTAGGAAAAGCCGCGAGTAATACCCTTCAGAGAAATGTGTAGTGGATTACGGGGTTGTGAGATGAAGCCAGTAGCCCTGCATATAAATGCATATACATTTTATTTGTATTTCTAAAAAACAGACCTTGCAGTGTAAACACAGCTTAGTCTGGAGTTGATTTAAGGTCTTATTGATGGGGGGGCTTGTGTGTTTGACTAGGAAGCTTAAAGTCAGTCTGGAGATTGGATAATTCCAAGGATTTATAGCATTTACATCCGGCTTGTACAGTGCTGCACAATTAAGGATTGCATCAACGTACAAGCTGTATTTGGGATACCCGGAAGGGTTGTAATTATTCATGAAGCTCAAGGTGCCAGATATGAGATTGCCGGCATCTCTATTGCCTCAATATGGCAGCAGCTAAGCTGCAAACTACAGCTAATAGGCTAGCGAAGCTAGCAGTGTTTAGGGGGATAATGAAATAGGGTGACGCGGGGGAAAAAGTATTGTTATTGCATTTTATTACACACACAACTTATATTCTGAACTTGTTTGTTTTTCGTTGTATGTCTGGAACATGTGGTGAAAATGTCATGTCAATAGCACCTTCAGAAATTAATATTTACTGAGCAAAATGGGGACGTGTTCAATACTTATTTTACCCGCTATGTGTGTGTGTCTATAGCTATCTATCTATATACATCTATATATCTATATATCTATATATATATATATATATATATATATATATATATATATATATATCTATATAGACACACACACACACATATACATTTTATGTACATGCACACACACAGTGTGGTGTTTTTGTCAGCAGCCCTTTTTATTTTCCGGACATTTTTTGGGCGCTGTGTAGGAGAGTAATGGTGGGTGTAAGCAGCAGTGCATCCACGGTAGAAATAACATGGCTGTGAAGAAAGATGTTTTTTTTATTGTCTTTTTATTGAATCTTCTCTTGCTGTGTGTGCGCACCCCCCAACCTCCCTGCCCCCTCGGTTATGTACTAATGCAAGGACCTAGAAAAGAAAAAGACACAGCACATAAGAAAAGTGAGAAGCGGGAGAGAGTTTTTTTTTGGGAACTGCAGTCCCTCCTGTTACTTCTATGTCTGTGTGCAGAACGTTCCTCGCCTGAACAACTTGACACTTTATCACACCCTTCTGCTGGTGTTTCCAGCTCACCACAAATACATCTTTTTTTGTTGGCTTGCTGAAGATCCGGGCAGCCGCGAAAATCCCAAATCGCACTGCTGCAGAAGGTCATTATCACTCAAGCGTGGGCAAAGTGCACGGGATCACCTGTAATTTACCATATTCCCCAAGTCAACCCGGCACTTCCGCGTGTAAGCAATTAGCGTGATTGATATCCTAATTGGAATATTACACCATAATAATTGTTATCGTTTAACAGTGGCTACCGGTTTTCTGCCCGGCACGACAGACGTTTGTTCCATCTCAGCTAATCGGATCTTAACACATGCATTTTGTTTAATAGGCAGTGCAGTGCAAGGATACAGTAACGCTTATGTAATCCTGCTTGTGCAAACGGTGCTTAAGCTAATGCGTGACGCGTCTGTGCATGAAAACCCGTCGGTAAACTGAAAGGAGGGAGCCGGATCACAAAAGCTGCTCACGCGGTCCTTAACCGACGACGTCGGCGAAGGCCAATGTGACGAAAAGCTCCGAATTCGGCAAGACATACTGTAGCTACAACGAGGGGCTTTGCGCACGTGCGATAGATTGGAGAACGCAAAAACTGACAAGTAATGGAGTAGCACAGAAAAGCAAGCCAACTCCACAGGTGTGTGCATATTTTCTTGAAAAACACGACACCCCCTCCGCCCCCGAAGCCTTCGCTGATCTGTCTCTGACTTGCAATCTCAAAAGTCTTCTCTCTCTCTCTCAACCAGCTGTGCAGATAAACAACAAGGAGCTCAAGTGGAGAACAGAAACATCCCTGATGGCGGCCCCGGGGGGAAAGAGCTCCTCTAATTACACTACAAAACACAGCCTCGGTTTCTTCTGTCTTACTGGCATCCGTCTCTCTCACTCTGCTCATGAACTCTAAGCCTCTTCGGCTCCCCGAGTCTCTGCACCACTTCTCGCCTCTCCCTTGAATTTTTAAAAAGCGTGTCAAACAGCTGAAGGGTCTTCTTTTCCTCCCGTCGTTCGCTTTTGACTTCCCATCACCACCTGTCTTCTTCTCTGCTCATCATCCACCGTCTGTAATAACCATGGTCTCCTCTTCCCCATCGGTGTTGTTGGTGATTAAAATGACCGATTCATATGTAATTGATTGACTGACTCATATCTGATTGGCCGATTCCTGTATGGATAACTCACTAAATGTCCTGCCCCATTTTTAAGTAAAGATTGCTCAGCCGTTGTGAGCCGTTTTAGTTGATTTAGTCACGTTGTATAGCGCTGGAAGGGTCTCTCGCTCCAGGCGACAGCTCTGAGCGATGAAGCCATCGCCGTGGCTTTCACCAATCAAACACCTGTTGAAAAGTTGTCGAACAGGAGGAGGAGGCGGTACATTTCCCCGTCGTCACAATTCCACGTCCCCATCGGCGGCCTTAAGGGCTCTGGATGAGCGCGGCAATTTACGTGCAAAACCCCCTGAAGGATGAATTCATTAAAAAAAAAAAACCTCTGAAATTCCCTGTTTAATCTGTGACCACCAGCAGCTGAGAGCATCTTAATCAACACAGAGTCCCTGTGAGGCTTGCAAGGCACCTGTCGCCTGAACCACCTGCCTCCCTCCAGCGTCCCTTACGGCGTCCCTTACAGCGTTGCCTCCCTTACTCCCTCTCACAGCCTCCCTTACAGCAGGTTCCTTACTGCATCCCTTACAGCCTCCCTTACAGCGTCCATTATAGCGTTGCCTCCTTTACCGCCTCCCTTACAACCTCCCTTCACTGCCTCCCCTTATCGTTTTCTGCCTCCCTTCCTGCCTCCCTTCCTTCCTGCCTTCCTGCCTTCCTTCCTGCCTTCCTTCCTGCCTTCCTTCCTGCCTTCCTTCCTGCCTTCGTTCCTGCCTTCGTTCCTGCCTTCGTTCCTGCCTTCCTGCCTTCCTCTTCAATCAACAGCATCTCCAGTTTGCGTGGCGCTGGACAGGAACATAAAGTGCCCGTGAAAGCCCTGGCAGCCGTGATGGATTGGATCAGTGAAAACACAGCCAGTGATTTTGCGCTTGTAGTTTATCAGCTGGTACAGATTGCCGTCTACCGGAGCGTTTCTTACTTTCCTGCCCGCGCGTCGGTACGAAACCTAAAACGAAAAAATAACGTCGCGGCAATAATTCACCTGGAATGCCGACGCGGTCTAAATCTCACTTTCCGAACGAGACACTCGGTTTAGAAATTCATATGTGGGGAAACTTTAAGAAATATTATGCAAAGTACCAAGAGGTCGTTCTAGTGAAATAATGCAATTACAATGCAATAAACCTCTCACACTCCAAAAGTATTCCTCCCACGACTGAAATGACGAACCGAGTGACTGATAACTGTTTGAGCCTGTGTACAATATTGAGTTTAGGGAACAGGATGGCTGCTTAAACTTTTTCTACTTTCTTCACACAGGCACACAGTGTTCAAATATTAAAATTAATTATTTGACAGCAACATAACACAGATATTAGAGAAGGAGTGATGACTTGTTTACCTTCCTAAAACTCGCTCTAAGCAGCTAATACTTGCACTTAATTAAAAAAAGCACAATTTGTTTTAATTAATTTCAGGATGGTGGTAAAAACATGAATAATCTGGAGCCTTTTCCCTGCAACAAAAATGATTGTAACAACCAATATAGCTCAACGGCGATGGGTACTAGCGGAAAAAATAATTGTAAATATAATTATTTTGTCCTGCTGAACCGATCTGCGACTCAAAACCGCGATGCGATCCAAACCGAGACCCCGAGTTTGCATCTAAACCGCAATCGTCTTGTTCTTTTGAACGCAGCGTGCTGCTGAACCAATGAGGTGCCTTCGCTTTGTCCTCATGTCCTAGAGACTGAGCTGGGAGCCAAGCCAAAGACGGACATTTTCGCGTTTCCTTACTTGGACGAGGACGGCGCTCGTGTCTTAATCCAAGAGCGCTATGATGAGAAGTGTGGATGCAGTGTTATGAAGCCTAAAAGAAAACCGAGCAGCCCATCTTGTCCTCTGCCTGGGCCCTGAGTACTTTTGACAGGTGGACAATGGCAAAGCACTCACTTTATCCGCTGCCATAGACTCCCATTATTCTCATCTTGGTTCTCCTCACTCCTTGGCAAAAGCTTTCTCCTTCACTTCACTTTCAAGAAGAACAAAAAGACTTCTTTCCTCCTCCTGTGTACTTTCATAAGCCCCCCCCCCCCCCCAAACTGTAAATCACTTTTATGCCCACATAGCACTTACAATCCAAAAGCAACCCATTTTCTTTCATCCCTCTCACTCGGTTCCTTTGTCCCGACTAATAACTCATCTGTGCCCGTTTGTTTGTTCAATTATTTTGTTCATGCTTTCATATTATCTTTTTTCCTCTCTGTTTGCTTTTTTATATTTTTGCCGTCTTTCTCTCTGTTTGCTTTTTTATCTGCCGTCTTTCTCTCTCTCCCTCTTCCTCATGCAGGCTACTTCTCCTCCTCCAGGAGCCAATCTAGCGGTGATTGATCCACTCATCTCTTCTGCATTAGAGTGCCAGAGGAACAAAACCGTAGTATTAACAGCACCAATAAAACTGATGATGGTAATAAAGAAGCACACTGCCATTATCTGCACCGCTGATATAAGTAATGGAGACCGAGTTATCTCGGATTGGATCCCTCGCTTTTCTGACTCTTTCCCTCGCTCACGCAAATAAACAAAATCAAGCGCACATACATACATACACTCTGCAATGAAAGTTGAGTCTACTTAACGAGGCAATTTATGCGATAACCGCGGCAAAGTTTTTCTTAATTCGTGATGGTTTCTTTCTGGAGACTACCAATCAAATTAGGCCGATTCATTGCGGCTCTCCGGCATCAGCGCGATTCCCAGGGTTCCCGCTTGCCCCCCCGCAGAGAAGCTGACGGGCCGGAAAAACAGTTAGAAGTGTCTCAGCACATTTGACTCATTGGGTCTTAATCAATGGGGTTCAGTTCGTGGCCAGGATATAAAGCCCTCGCATCGGTTTGTCTGAAGGACTAATTAATCCTTTTAACGAATTGCCAGGACCACAGTGCTGTAGATCAGTGGGATCGTATCAAAGGATCGCCTAATCCCACCGGGAAGACTGACAGTTCGCTATTTTGATCCGTTAATACACACTTTGTGCCACGCAATGAAAAACTTAAGACTCTATCTCATAACATTGTTGAGAGCTGAATTGCTTAGTCAATCGTCACATAACATAATCGGCTATTTGGAAAATTGAAAATTCTGTAAGCGAAAAATAAAAATAGGTTTTATTTTTGAAAATGTCAATTTAAACTCGAGGTTGGCATTTTTCAGCACTTTTCTTTCGACAAAAAAAACAACAAAACCATTGATCGCAACTATCGCAAATAGCGAAAAATAAATCAGCAAATCAACCCAGTTTAAAAAAAAAGTTGGTAGCAACCCTTCACATAGCCAGAAGCTAAAATTGGATGATAACAGATTAGAGGCAAACATTTGTTTTCTCCTAAATTATAGAAACTAAATATCAGTTTAGTTTATATTTCAGTAATGTGACCTGACTAAAAACATCTCTCCAGATATACAGAACCAATTATTGTACAAAATGTTTAATCCTTTGGGCTGAAAATGCACAGCGCCTTACGTTCACATGCTTTATACATTATCTATTGACTATCTCTATACATAATGGATTAAAACAAAATGTAGGTTTTCAATTAAGCGTGCGCAATGTGGACCAATAAACACGAGACTGGAACCAACACAGTAGCCCTCCGCCTCCTAGCGTCGTAAATTATGCAGTTTTTATGGACTACTTCACCGTTCGTGTGCTGACTTGGTCCTATGGTAATTTTCGGAGTCTGTACTTTCGTAGTAGTTCTGTATTGAACCGCATTATACTGAAGGCTGTTTCTACGATTTCATTTACAGGCTTTATGTGCTTTTCATTGACTTAAAAACTGCCCTCGCAACGCGAAAGAATCCAATACAAGCTTTAAATAAATTACCATAGAGCTGAATCGGCATCCTTTTTACAGCATTCCTCAAATTACCATGTTCGCAGTTTCTGATGCGTCGCTCAGTGTTTTGGTATGTGGCGTGTGTGGTATTCGCTAAAGCTAGCCAAAGTTCAGTGGTCAAGACAATACATTTAATTGAAAATGACAGTTTTTTAGACAATAAGTCACACTGAACAACAGCACTTTTTTGTGGGGGGGGGATTGAAGAAAATTGAACGTAAAGAGAACGTACATCGCCTTTCAAGGTTTGAACATCAATAGTGACACACTCCTGAAAATGACCAGAGGTTTACAGTTTCAGAGTGTGTGTGTGTGTGTGTGTGTGTGTGTGTGTGTGTGTGTGTGTGTGTGTGTGTGTGTGTGTGTGTTATATCATAAACCTCTTACTCCTTGCCTGCAGGTATACAGCTCCAGCCTCGCTGGATTGATTTGACCAATAATTCTTGCAACAGCTCATTTAGCCGATACCCGATTCTCTGCTTCCCATCGGTTCCCCACCCCCACCTTTGGTCCCCCTACATCCGATTCCCTCCACCCTCGTGGGTTCGCAACCATGGGAAGCAATCAAAACATTTTTGAAATGCAATTAATCAATACATTTAATAATAAAAAAGTTTAAAAAAAAAAAAAAAAAAGATGTGACGAATCGGGGCAATTTGATGCTAATGGCTTTTGATGAGAAGAGATACTTGGGACTCGTCACTGACACACACACACACACACACACACACACACACTATGAATGCAATGGTTTTTGCATTTTTAATAATGTTATCAGAAGGCCAAATGCGTGTGTGATTTTAATGGAAGATGGAAATTAAAGTATCAGATTTGACCCCCCAGCAGAATATTTGGGATTACATCATCCAACAATCGCCGTCGTTGAATATTTAAAAGACATCGTGGGTTAAAGCGGTTTTCACTTCCTTCCAAACTGCGGCGTAACCGGTTTGCTCAGACGAGGGTTTGTCAAACTGTGAGGCGAAGAGGGAGACTGAGGCTTTTCCTACATCCACGTGAACCTTTTTCCAACACCCGACTGACCCGTCACAGGTCCGTCATTATGATTTTTGTAAAGTACATTTTTCCCCGGCAGTATGCGCCCCGAGAGTCTGACTGAATTTAATAATAGAACGAGAGCCGTGCGGCTGCTTTATTTTATATGTTTTATCGACAATGCCTACTTTTAATAGTCGCTAAAAAGGTTCAGGGTTTTTCTTGGAGGGGAGGCGAGTCCCCGCTATTATCTACACAGTCCACATAATAGCTCGGGGATCGTTGGACCGCCATGCATCTGAGAATAGAGCTTGTGTGAGGCATAGAATGGGCTTTGTGAGGTCCGTTACTCAAATTACACAGAGAGAAAACTGTAATAAAATAACACATCTCACATCTTACCACATCGTTCGAATGAGAGTTCCTAATTTGGGCCCTTGAGGGGGTTAAGGTGACAAGAACAAGGTTATAGAATTCCTCTTTGGAGCGAACATGGAGATAATCGTTCAGGGGATTGAGAAGAGGCTGCAGGCCGAAGACGTATTAATTATGCATTTCTTGATTTCGGCATCAAAGCTCCAGTTCACCCAGAATGCCACAGGTCAGCGGCCTCGCCAAGAGCGCACATGTAAAAACATGTCATGAGAAATGCATCCCAGCGGTGGGACTCAGCCACGCTTCGAACCTCAAAAGAGCACATATTTCCCCAAATTGAGATCTGTCTTTTTTTATGGCTCAGTAAGCAGGTGTGGGAGCTGTATGATCAACGTGAAACCATAGAGAAACAAGTAAAATACCCCCCTACGGAAGATTGTAGTAAAATACAAGTATATTAATCTGAAAAGAAGCCAAAAATCTCTCCTTTAAAAGGTATAAAAGTGGTACAATGAAGAATTTAAATGAACAAGTTCTGTGGTGGTTCGTATCTCTGTTTGTGTGTGTGTGCGACATGTTATGACTGTAAAGTAACAATAGAAGCTTTGAGAGTGTTTTTCTGCTTTAAATCTCCTGTGTGGCAGATGTTTACCCCACATTCTCGCACCACCTGTCGTGATCGGCTGTCAGGTGAGCGAGGGTCCCCGTCTTGATGAAAGCCGAGGGTGGCTGAGAGAAAGCCCCCAAAGAAAGGGCTTTTCAAATATTAATAAGACTAACTACAAAAAAACAGGGCATTAATTTAGCAGCAAACAATTATTTGTAAAATGAAGATATAGAAGAGTGATGACTACTTGATCCGAGATTTAAGACACTCCCTAATCATTGTTTTTTATTACTAAATTTGATTATTATAACAAATTTACTCAAAAATAAGATGAAATTGTCTGATTAATATTTAAATTGTCTGTTCAATTTAATTCATCAGATGCTTGATCAAGAAAAACACCGGATGTTAATAATAAAAGGATTGCTGTGACGCATTAATTGAATTTTTTTGACCGTTTGTCATTTGGTGGTTGGGGAGGGGGACAGTCGGCGCCGTCTCGACAAAGCGCTCCGGGTTGCATTCAGGAGCATCGGCGCATCTCAGTGGCACTGCGACGATAAGCCGTTTCCAATTTGAGGAGCGCACAAAGCACCGCATTGTTGGCTCTCCGTCGGAAATACTTCCACAAGTGAGAAGGACCTTGGAGAGGAGGGGATACTTTTGTGTAAAAAAAAAAAAAAAAAAAGAAAATCCATGCACGCTTCCTATGCTCTATTGTTATGTAAAACAGCAGTGGGTAGAGTCACATTGATACACCACCTTTTCGACTTTTAATGCACAAATTAAAAAATATGCACAGAAAGTAGCACCGCTCTGTTTCATGTTTATTTATTTATTTTAATCTGTCGCTGTCCAAATGTTAGTTTTGTTGCTCACACAAACATATTAACTGCACTCTATGACAAGTGTTTGTGTTTGACAGATTGATGACTTAAACCAATAACTGCAGAGACGGCGACGTTAAATTAAATTAGCATAGATAATCCACAAGATGTGTTTGCACCGTCAACTCGTAGCGGGTTTGCGGACCTTCGGCTTCGTCACGGAGCCGTTTGTGCTGCAGCAGAGCGGCGTCCCTCTCCGCCTCTCCAATTCCTTTTTTAAAAAGGTCAGCACCGTCTAGATGAGTTTGGTCTTTGTCAATGCCGCTCATTTATTTACCAAGTTGGACTCGACATGAACAGGAACCCCGGGAGTTCAATTTTGAGCGAGCCCTGCCAGACACTGGGTGGCACAGAGGAAATTGCACCCACCCACCCATGCAAAAAGTAAATCTCAGACTTAGCCGAGAGCCCAATCAAACAACAGCTCATTTAGTTTCTTTTTTGTGCGTGGGAAGCACATCATTATTGTCACGTTGCAGTCGCAACTCCTATAAGGACCACAATGCATGGGGAAATAACCAATAGGCGTCCAAAAGGACGTCTCTGAACAAATAAAAAAGTAACTGTGACAGTGTTTGCTTATTAGGCCAAACAAAAACCCACACAAACACAGATGTGTCCTCGTCCCACAGCACCTTCTGTAGTTAGGTATGCGGCATCATCTACTGCTCGAGCTGAAGACACTACACTCTTGCATTAATCAGAATAATTTACCCAACGGGGGATCAATCAGAACACGCTCTGGGAGGGCAGTCGTCACATCAGTCCTTTGGCAACACGTTAGCTGTGAGTCTGGGTCTGGTTGTCGGTGAGTTTTCTTTTAGAGGAGTTAATTTACTTTATTCCTGTGTGCTGTATGGATCCGACAACATCTCACATCGCCTGTGCAACGATATGCAAAAGTAAGGACCTAAATTGCTGGTGAAAAGTACATCAACGTCTCTTTAACTTTAACAACTCGCCAAAAAAAAAAAATGGAGGGATGAGGGAGCAGATCCAGAGAGCTGCTGATTGGCCGACATGACGGGTTGGTGAGCAGCCGAGTAATCATAAAAACGCTGACCCGCGCATCACTAGCGACCGAGCCTCTTTGCTGGCAATTATATGGTAGCTGTAGGGAGGTAATTGGGGTTTGGGTTGGGGATGCATGGACGGCTGATCATGCCACTGATACTTCCCAATTTCATCCATCTTTTTTGTGGCTTCTCTTAGTAAAACGGCCATTGTACTGTAATGCAGACGGCCTCCGGGGATCACGGAGCAACTGTGTTTTAAAGGCCAAAGGCGGTCAGAGGATAGAGAGGGAGGAGACAACTGCTGACGAAAGATAACCGGGATAAATGAAACGCGGAAGTAGTTCTTCGACGGACTCATCCTGGGTTCTGACTACTCGATCGTCCTAATTATTATTCACTCGGGGCAAACTTTCCTAGTCGACACCACACAAAATGAGTTTCACATTGTTCTTGTTTGGGAGTAGCACATAATCGTGTTCTTCTTGTATTGGGTACTGAAGGTACTGAAGGAGGTGTACCGGTGCTACGTTGAAGGACAAACAATTGAGTACTGCTTTAATTGAATCCTGAATATAATTATGCGCTCTGCTCTCACCTTTAAGTGTTTGTGCAATACATATTAACTTTGTGAAACATATGCCCACGGCCTCAAAAGTTGGTCGAGAGGCACCGGTGAACTTCGCTTTGCTTTTCCGATGTTGAAGTTGATGGTCACGTCGGTGAGCTGCAGCGTTTATCTGAGGACAAAGTGACACCTACACTCCATTTGCTTCCACTCGACAACTTTACAGTTAAATTCTTCTCCGCTCCGACGGCCCGACACCTGCTCCGCTCTGAGCGCATGCACGGACTCTCTCTCTCTCTACGCCCACGTAACTCTAATAACATATGCATCAAACTGTATCAACACAAAATAGGACACACACACACGCAAATGGAGTTGCATACAGAAAACTAGAATTACCCGTTTGTATGCCTCCGCCCACAAGTCCTGATTTAGTCTGAAATGTCGTCGCTTTATGATTTTATCCTGTTGTGAATTCATCCTAATTAGCATATACATTCTTAAGTTATGGCCAAAGACATGTCGTCAAAGGTCACTGTGACCTTCAAAGACGGACGGCCAATCGGTGCCTTCGGTCACAGCTGTCGGCAGCAGCGCTTCCAAATTGTTGAGATATTTTTACCCCACATGTATTGACGAAGTTGATGAGCTCACAAAAGGCAAATATATCAGCCTCCTCCCCACAGCCCCTCCTCAGCTTTACTGCCATCCAGCCAAAGATAAAGTCGCCTGCGATTCTCAGAAGTGGAATAATGCCTTTGTGAAACCGCCTGCCTCTGTTTGAGTCAGTAATCTCTTGTATTGAGCGGTTTCAGGTGAGATCGGGGATCAGACAGTCCCCGATACAAAAAGAGTCCAGTAAACGTCCAATGAGGCCAATGTCGCTCGCAGGTAGAGGAGGGGGGAGAAGATCATCGATTCTGGGGTGCATCCCAATTCCCTCTTAAACGATCCAACATCGATGCGCAAGGTCCTTAATTTGAATTCAGGGGGACTGAGCGGTCCCATCTGTCAGGCAGACACTTTGGTGTACTGTGGGTATATAGAGTCATATCTTTGCAGAGGAGACTCTGACAGAGTAATTCAGCAGTCGTGACTAGTGCGCAACCCAGAAAACACACATCTTTATACTCCTCTTTATTTTTGATTCAATGAATCAAAATGGGAAAAAAAATTGAATCCGCTTTGAGATTTCAGATTTTCAGGCGGATCTCTATGAAAAGTCACAGAAATGAAAAATCTTGTCATGCTTTTGTCCGGCCTGATGTCTACGTCACACTCTATGCCTCATAGGAATGAAAGGTGACACGAAGAAGGCAGCTTAACATACACATGCGACAGGTACCTCCTGGAAATATTAACACAAGCAGCAAAAAAAAAAGGTTGGTTACAAACCGACCCACCTTCAACAGAAAACTGGACAAAATAATGAAAGAAATCCATGAGATGGAAAGAATGACCTTCCTTCTGAGACTGAGAAAGGGGCATATACATAGCGAGGTGGACAAAATATATGTCAAAATAAGGAAACCGGCAGGAGACTCGCCCTCCATAACCTCACAGGTTTCTAGATTTTTATGTTTTTAGAGGCTCAATAACTCTTAAAAAGACAAGCACGAAGTTTCACCAAGATGCAACCCCATACACGTTAAACTAAAGTTAAAGAAACCCTGTGAACAGAACTCATAGAATATATATTTTTTGTATACATCTGTATTGTTGGACTGTATTTGACGCGATTGACTGACAAAGTTGATGAAGTGTTGCATGTTGTTTAGTTATTCTATATTTTTTTAATTTTTACAAATTTACCTGCTTGGACTTGTGTGTTTTCTTTCCTTGGTTGGTTTCTTCTTTCTTACTTTTAATTGTCGTTGAACTGCAGAAATAACTAAATAAAATGCCAAGTATAAAATAAATAAATACATACATAACTTTATTGTTATTCGTTGTCTGAACACTATCTTTACCTCATACTTAAATGAATACACATTGGACTGTTGATTGTTGATTTTGGCCCCCTCTATTCCTCGTTTGTGAAAACATTGCTGGCAAATAAACGGTTTCTGATTCTGACACAATCACAGACTTTAAATCCTATCAAGGCTTAAAGTCAGCCAATATGGAGGGCGTGGCTGCTCTGAGTGACAGGTGGAGGAGATCTTCCTCCTGGCGACATCAACACGACAGAGCGCTGTTGGCGGGTTTTATCTGTCAGAACAGATAACAGGCGATGTGCCATTAGCAGCACGGCATGGGTTTTATTTTAATTGCAAAGATATTTCCTCTGCAATGGGGCGCGAGGAGTACTAGATTTGACCGAGTACGAGACGGTGTGCTGCCTCAGCATTATTAACTTAAAAAAAAAAAAAAAATCCACTTAAGCTTCTGACGGTGCATTTTACATAAAGGGCCATTATAGTCACAGCATGAGTATTCTGTCACGTGCTATAAGAGACGGGTCTACGGTACTGACACGCTAATAAGTTATGGCAGAGTTATAAGTCACGTTACCGTACAGAGGCAGAGGTTTGTGTAATATTCAGACTTTAAAGCTGATCCGCTCACTTTTCAACGCGATACGGTCCAACAGCTTTCAGGCGTCTCCGTCGGCCCAAAAAGATTCAACGACCAGGGGGAGTAAATGCAAAGTCGTGAACTCATTTAACACTTATTAAATTTTCTCTCAACTCTGGTAGGGACCGACAGGTGCACGGCGTCTATAAAACGATGACAAACACAGATACCACGGGGAACCGGAGTTAACGACGGCCCACCCGGGCAATATTGACTTACTTTTTTATGGATCGTTCACATTGTCTTAAAGTCTATATCTGTTTATCTCCATCTCTCAGAGGCAAAGTGTTTACTTTGATAATAGCAGCACTCTCTCTCTCTCTCGATGTCAGTCGACATGGTGCTGGCGGGGATCCAGCAGAAGACTCTGCTCTGTCTTTGATAGACTGTGGAAGTGGTTTTAATTGCAGGGCTGTGGCATATTTGGGAATTAATAACGGCGGGCTGTTTACTTATCATCATCAATCCAGAGGCTGGAGACACAAGTGTGCTCAAACTCGACGACCAGTTAATTTGCGGGGGGGACTAATTGTTCATAGCATAGCCCTTTAAATTGCGTTGCTTTTTGTTGAGCAACAATGGGACGAGACGCACGGGCATAAACTTTTGTTGGGCACAATAGATCGTACGGTGTAGTCGTCCAAAGACAACCCTGGCAGATGATTAGGGCGCCGCATTTTAAAGAGCAACCGCCAAGGGAAACATACGTCAGGTGGAACATGAAGATTCAACATGAATGGTGATGAATACAAGTGAAATTGCTGAACATTGTCTAGCTAATAACAGCCCAGGAAAGACCTCTTGCTGGACTAAATTCCGTATTAATCGGCATTATTGGCGTTTAGGAGAAACTCAGCTGGGCTTTCCTCCTGGTCGGAGGACCGAGATGCTCCACGGTCACGAAGTGTGAGCGTAAGCACTGGGGACGCTAATTCGCTAACCGTCAACAGTCAACATTAGTGCCTTGCGTGCACGCTGGGGGTCGAAGTGCTTAACAAGCCGACGTGCTGCAACGATAACCCGATGCACAAGTGGAATCCATTATTCATTACCAGAGGCAGTGTACTAAGAGTCTGAGTATTGGCAGCCCTTCGATCAAGACCGTGTGTGTGTGTGTGTGTCGGTGAGTATGAAGTTACGGTGGACCAGCTCGTGCCCTTTGAGATTTCCTGGGTTTTTCTTTCATTTATATTAAACTGATAGCGTTTATCCTTGAAAAAAAAAGGTCAACGATAAATCATTGACATCCTTCGTAAGATACATGAATTCTGCATGAATCCATAGCATCTCGTACTCGACTCACTGTCAATCACAAACGGTTTAAGGAATGTTGTTAACGCCGACGACAATACAGCAGCGAGAAGCCAACAAAGACTCTGGAAAACTGGCATTGAACACCTGTGAACGATGATGTGCAAGTGTTTCTTTCTGCCTACGTATGACCTGGATCTGTCTGGTGGGCTGCGAGGCAGCCACAAAACAATTTCAAATTCAGTCTGAGGAAATGAATACGTCCGACAACGGAGAGAGAACGCCTCTATACGTAGGTTGAAAGTACAAACCGCACCGGGGAGGAACGCAACATTTACGCGAGCGATCAGAGGAACAGCAAAGGCTTTCCAACCTAAAGGTCGTCTTAACACTTTTTAAAAATGTTGTCTTATAATCTTACCTTCCTGAGCATTACTCAAAAGGAGAAGGTTATCTGGTGCTGGGCTAAGAAAACGTGTCTTTTAAATCCTCACACATTTAAATTGGATCCCATAATACCCCCTCCCCTCTGAGGAAATTCTCAGATTTAATTCTCTCGACTTGCACACAAGCCTTTAAAGAGACTTTATCTCGACTCGCACGCACAGCGACACACATTCATTCGCACACTCTCTTGCTTTCTCAGCACACAAAATCTCTGCAACTCTACCGATTATCCGTATGGTTATGAGATGTGGGCATAAGGCGCGCTTTGAATGCATACGTTTGGCTTCGTTCACGGTAGACTACCCTTTAACTCAGCTGTCCATCACGCGCCAGCTTGTTGCCTCTTTGTGGTCAACATTTCAGAAGTTCTTTTCCTTTCGTCAACCTCATTGCTCTCGTCTCCTATTGACCAACGCGACCACGCAAAGACCGTCCGCAATCGGCTGCAAGAAGGACAATATTCACCCACTTACTCTCCCCTCCACAACTCTTGTCGACATTGTTTGTTCATCCCACTCCATCCCCTATAAATGCATTCAAACTCTTTTTTTCCCATCATTCTGACAACAGAGGGCTCGCATCCGACCCTCGTCCTGCACTCCTCAAACAACTCGATATTTCATACCTTGTCGTTATTTTATTTAGGAGAAACTGAGTCCGGTTCCCTGCACTGGACAAAGGCTGGCAAAGAGATGCTCCACACTTTTTTCTCCAAAAGAGAATAGGAAGTGAAAGAGTAAGAGCCATGAATTGTGCATGAATCCATAGCCTCTGCTACCTGACTCCCTATCATCAAAGGCCTGACACCGGGGCCAGTTTGAGAACTGTTTTTTTTTTTTATGCTGACAACTTCAGCCAACATAGCCTCGGGTAAAATCCTGATAAACATTTCCTTCGAGATATTGAGCGCACACACGCACACACACACACAGTGCTGACGAATTACATAATTACCATGCAACCACGAAGTCTAGAAGAGTGAAATAAATACACTTAACCGGATTAAATG
The DNA here is from genome assembly GCF_023055335.1 of Clinocottus analis. Lineage (NCBI taxonomy): Eukaryota > Metazoa > Chordata > Actinopteri > Perciformes > Cottidae > Clinocottus > Clinocottus analis. The sequence continues at coordinate 21,613,987 of NW_027176229.1, read as the reverse complement.
CTATTGTTGTGCACTATTAAACTTTACGCTCCAGTGTGTCTGCCTTTTGTGGATCAACAACACCTACTCCACGCTATACAGGTCCTTTGACTATTACCACACTTAAAATGCTCTTTTGACACCGCCATGCTTTGGACAACGCAGTGGAAACCTCACTTCTCAATTAGCGCACACTGACAACAACCTGCAGCCCGGATGGGGACTAGACAAAAGAGCCGGTGGTTAGCGCATCGAGACGCAACGAGGCAGTTGAGCAGGTGCACAGGTTCAAATATCTCAGACACATCATGAGCCAGAAAACAAAAACTTAAGTTTTGATCGACACACTTCTGACCCCAGCTTCTGACTTCATGGTCTCCGTAAACGCAGCGCTTTGCTCACGTCGTGTTGTTGCTTTATAAAACCAAAGTCCAACCCGTCCTCCTATACTGGTCCCCACCTGTTTCTCCACCTTCGCCAACAGAAACAAACTTGTCAGCATTACAAACGCACTGCCTCCATAATCCTCCGCCTTCCCACACCCAGACACATCCGATGTGAAGCTCCAGAGACGTCTCGCGGCGAGCGCTCACACTATCAAAGGGCGCCGATCACTCTCTGCTGAACCGTCACGACACATTACATCGCAAACATCTGGTCGGAGACACAGAACACTCAAACGGAAAAGCCTCAGCCGAAGTTTTGTTCCCTTTGCAGAAGCGGCCTCTGAACAATCGATGCGCAACAGCCAAGTGAAGGAACAGGAATAGTAAACTATTTAAGGAGCCAGTCAGAGCATACATTGATTTGCTGTGCTGTACGTTGGTATACGGGTATGTGACTTCAGGTGTATCCCTCCATGCATCGAGCCGTGGAAACGCACACACTTCTTTTTTCTACTGCGAAACACAGCGGGAAAAAAATGCGTCTGTATGAGCGCCACAGAATCTGCACATCGCCGATTGGTGGAGACAGATTTAAGGCCCCGTTGCTGGTCGTTGTCGTTCAGCATCCGGTCTGACAGCAGGCGGCGCCGGGCTCAGCAGAGCTGGCAGTGCTGTCGGGGAATTGGCTCCGACGAGGGCTCCAACTTGCTGGCAACGAGCTGCCCTCGGGGGCTTTATCAGCCGGGAACACTCGCAGGGATTCGGTCCCAACGACCGGCCGATGGAAACCATTACCGCACAATGACTTGCAAATCGATCTGGACAGCAATGAGGAAGTAGACGTCTGTAACTCGGCCGTGACAACAAAAAAAACGCACGGTTGTTGCGGCGGGTTGTGGCGAGGCCTGTCGTTCATTCAGCTATTTATACATTTTTTAATTGCGTGGTTTATTTAGATGTGTAAAAACTGTGCTGACCGGGTTCAGCAGCATTTCTTACCGCCAAACACAAAATGTGACTCGACAACCCAGACTGGATAATAAAAAAGGAGAGAGTCATTTTTAAAATGGTGGTTTGTATTTTAATTTTACACTTCACCACCACACAAATTGACGTTAACAAATTACTCTTGAATAAGATACCAAGTGTTTCCTTCACATATACTGGCATCCAGGTATATTAACTGCCATCCAAGCACATTTGGCAACCTGTTTTTAGCCTTCTACATTTTTTTAATCCTTTTTAAAGAACGACGTCATCACCGTTGGATTAAGAAATGGACGAGGGGCCGCAGGACGTTGTCGGGGAGCGAGTTGAGAGCTTCGAGGTTCACAAAGGTTTATTGGAAGCCATTTTTTTCATTTATGATTACATCCAGCGGGCCGCAATCCATCTGCTTTCAATCCATGTATATTTCTTTATGACCCGAAACCGCGCATCACCAAAGTATATATATATATATATATATATATATATATGTACGGCATGAATATAAATAAAATAAAAAAAGTCCCACTATACGGCCGTAGAGCCATTAGATTTTGAGAACCAATTGTTTAGAGTGAACACACTTCGAGAGCCCCTTCGGTCAGCTATCGCCACAAGTACAATCTAATTCTGTGGGAAACATTGGAGACCAGCTTTACAAGCACATAAAGCAAGCAAAAGGCCACCTGCACACACACACACTTACCTAATTATGAGCCTGGTTCAGCTTCTCTGCCAGACAAGCCGGCGTTTGTCTTTGCCACAAGCTCTCTGCGTCAACAGAGCAGATCCGCTCAAATAAAAGAGTGTTTTGATCTTCAGATTTCTGATTACGCCCGATTTTGACGGTGCACAGCTCGTCGTACAATCGCTTTAAATGTCCAGGAAATTCAGGAACACTTAGGAGGTCCAATGATCTCGCCGCTGATGGAAGTAAAACAGAGCCATTGTCACACTTCTAAGAACTTCCAAAGGACTTCTTAGAGTTGGTCCCAAGGCAAGAAGAAGTGCGGTCGGCCCGTAAGACTCACTGATGCACTCAAACTCACAGACGAGCACGTTTCAACATTACCCCACCATGATTCAACTCGCACGGCTCTTAAGTTTAATCATTCGTGACACTTCGCGGTAACGCTGATTGACATTTTTTCGCGAGCGGCTATTGAGTGTTTCAACATGCAGAATGACAGAGTCACGAATCACAAAAAAAAACAAAAAAAAAACCTCGTCCCAGAATTAAAAAACACAGAGTGGGTGGATTCTGTCACTTAACCCAATACCTCCGCCCCCCCCTTCTCCTGCTTAGAAATCCCTCCATGCACTTTTTCTTTCATAAATGGACTTTCCCGTGCATTCGTGCCAGTGAAAGCTTGACCCCCCAGTTCACCGTTTTTATCTCAGCCCATTTAATGCATTAAAAAAGGGCAAATGCATGCAATGTATCCTCGTTGGAAAACACAAGCCGAGCGGTATTGGAGTGGATTTTACACGCAGCCTCCCCTCTGTTCAAACAAGCTTCTGGGTCTCTAAACTTCCATCCCATTTGCACAATGACCTCTTCTGACCCTTCCTACTATGATGAAAAAGGGAAAAAAATATCGGTTTACCTTCTCTATGCACAAAGCATTCTGCTTCACAACAATGCACCGTGAAGTGCTCTGCCTTGCACGGTGAAATGGGGGTCTGGCTGCAGGTTGAGAATTCATTTAGTTTTGATTGATTATATTAAAAAGCCCTCTTCAACTTGTGAACATCGTGTTCTTGGGAGTGGGAGTGGAATAATGCAGTTCTCTAAAGAACAGTCCTTCAACGGCGCCCAGATAATTAGGATGACAGGATTGTATCCTCGTGTTGTTCCGCTTCAAATTTTTAACTCCCCAAGAGCGGCAGCTGGCGTATCGGCATCGACTAAACACACTTTTTTTTTTTTGTCCTTTTCAAAGACTTAGCGTCACAACAATCACCTTCGTCTGCGAGGAGCCAGCGTCACATGGGCCAGTGCAAAGTTGCCGATTTAACTGTGAACATATTTTCACATAAAGTTGCCTTGTGCAGCAGACAAACACATGAGAGAAAAGTCAGAACGTGTGGAAAGCTTCGGGGCTGTTTACCGAGAGAAACTCACCACATAACGCTAAATGCACCGAATTAAGCGGCGGCTGCCAGAAACAGTTTTAGCCCTTGTCAGCTTATGGCTTTTTATTAAGCCGTCTCTTTGTTGTTTGGCTGCGACATCCGAGCGGATTCTTACCGGGCGCACACTATTTTAAGACTTCCTGCCGTAAGCCTGCCGCGTTATTGACTGGAGGCGCCATCCGTGGCCCGAGAGCAGTCGTCAACACTGGTGTCCTGAAATTTTAATATGCAACAAAATCAATATGTCATTCACTTCACAGGCCTATTAACGGGGGACACCCATCAAGGCAGGCGCTGCCCCGTATTACACAAAACGTAAAACGCACAATTGGTCCTCGTCCAACTTTGTTGAGAAGTTAAATACGTCTGTTTTCTAATTTGAACCGGCGTTCTTTTATTGGTCCGTTCCTTCATCCGACTGCCGATTCAAAACTGCAGACAATGTGATGCATCTGGATGCCGGGCGCCGCTCTAAACCCCTCAATAACAGAACGTCGACGTCCGTTTAGGTCGTCGTTTTACTGCGAGTAGTTATGTGATGTTTCATTGATTTTATGGTTTCACTTTGCCTATTTACTTTCTCGCTGACCTCGTTTCACCCCAGACCGCCGCCAAAGTTTGGAGCTATTATTAAACAAGAATGTTTGACCCAGAGTCAGCGCGCCGTCCTCCTGTTTGTACACTATCAGACTAATCCCATAACCAGTCGTGCTCCAGACCCGCCATGAGGGCTAAGAGGGTACTTTGTGTTTGTTGTGTGTTTATGTTCTACTTAAACATTATAATCTCTACATAAACATTAAACATCAAAAAAGTGGTCAGAACATGGGGCAGACACTGTAGGGGTCGTTAGGACGCCTGGGAGCATCCATCATCTGGGAAATTGCGTTATTTTAGGCTGATGACTTGACGCTGAAGATGAGGGTTTTTTTTATAAATCTGCCATGAAATAACTGCTTGGCACAATCTTCTTTTTAAGAGCCTATTTTTGTTGGCTTCAGTATTTATTTGGCTGCTTGACAAACCACTTTCGCTTTGAGCCCAGTGTTTTCTTTTTTTAATTTGTATTGGCCAATATCATTGAAACATTGGTTTACCGTTATATTGGTCAGCCATCTTGTTTATCTACACACGGTTTTCTTTGCGTTGTTCATTTTGAAATGTGTTTTCTTTGAATAGTGCTCGTGTGGGAAGCTTTAAAGTGCAGAAATGAACTAATCAAAGAAAAAATAAAAGCCAGAGGGACCGAAATTGACTCACGACCAGGAATTTATTCAAAAATGTTATATTTTTAAGATTTTAGCGAAAAGTGTTTTTATTTGACTGTCGCAAGCATAAAATATATATTCACGTTCAAACGAGCATCCATAAAATTGGGACACAAATAAGTTGTCAATAACGCAACATGCAGCACAGTGTTTAAGATTATTTCCCTCGTTGGTTTTAATGATCTCATTTTCTGCCTGTCACACACCATCAAAGCCTCTAAATGAAAAGCTCATTCTTTGGCCCAGAGTGTCCAGGCAGTCTAACATGCGGGAGGATTTGGCCGACATAAAGGAGGAAGTAATCTGCCGAGTAATGAAAGCTCAGAGTATGATGACTACGGCGAAACAACTTTGACTGAACCCTCAGTGACCTGGTCGGCAACTGGCAAAAAAAACTGTGGAGAAGCACCTCGAGGGCAGGAGTTTTTACACGACAATCAACACCCATGAATAGGAGACAAATCTGTGAACGTACAGCTGCTGGTGTTGGAACAGACTGCAACTTTGACTGTCAAAGGCAAGCAAAGATTAAACTGAAATGTTTCATCTGGATGACGGAGGTATGGTTTGAACTACAGCCTGAAATTTCTTATTTCTTTTGGCAGGCCCGCTGCCTCAGTGATGACTGAGGCGGTTCCAAAAAGCAGACAACCGAGAAAATGCTCTGCCACCTTGTAACCTCAGTCGTTAAGGTGAAACCACTCATGGATAATGGCAAGTAAGAAAATTAAATATGTCTAGAGCTGAGCTGAGCTCTGACATGCAGAAAGAGAGAGAGCTCGTGGTACATCGGGTTCTGCTGCTTGGCGTCGAAAGGCGGTTTGGGCATCTGATGACGACGTCGCCTGAAGGTTTTATTTTTACTGGGCATGTCCAACTCATCAGAGGTCCTCGGGTAGAGTAAGAAACCCGCCTTGGAGGAGGGAGGGGGAGTATATATTTCGACAAGCTGGAAACCATTGCAGGGGAGAAGGATGTCTGGAACAGCCTGCTTGACCTGCTGCCCCCCCAGCGACAGGACCCCGGATAAGCGGGAGGTAATGGAAATAGATGGGTAATGACTTCTCTGAATATACGGACAAAGACATGTGTAGTTAAGTTCCTTTGCCTCGGGCCTTTGTCGGACAGCCACAGTCGGCAGATGACGGGGCCTTGAGGGGCAGGAACGACATGCAGCGCCTACTTTAGGATTCTCGAGCGAATGCCAGGTGAGCTGCGCGACAGTCTTTCAACATTAATCAGCCTCTAACTGGTTTACAAAAACCTTTCACACTTCCTGCCATAAACACTCAATCACGGGTCGGTCCGCTGAGAGGGAAATTTCCCTCGCAAGTGACGGCTTATTAATACGACGGACCAGCAATCACAAAAAAAAAAAACCCTGGTTGAAAACTCAAGAGTGAAAACTTCACAAATAAAGGGTTTTTCTGAATGCAGACATTTTGACTTCGTCATAGAAAAACACAGACGTGCAATAAATACATTCCTTACAACTCGAGCCAGTGCGCAGCCAAAGCAAGACAGCCGTGTTACACACTTGAATGAATCAACATCACATTTACCGTCTGAGTTTTTTGTTTTCAAAGAGGTAAATCAGTTCTGCAGTTGGAGCTCATTAGGGGAGGTTGAGACCCCGGCTGTGATGCCAACAGTACCGCTTTTGTCCACAGGGACCGCCAAAATGAAGAAACAAAAAGGAAAACTCCTTTTAGAAGCCTTCAATCACAATATTAGTCAGAAAAAGACACGATTATGCTATGGTTTTGAAGGCGTCCAACACCAAACCAATTACATGAGAGTAGCTAGCAGCACTAGCTCAAAAAGTCGCTAAATCTTGGAGAATATTTTTGAGTCAGCGCGGCTATTGTTAATACTCAAGCTAGCAACTAGTGGAAAATATACTTTAATCAGAGCATTTGATTTACTGATAGCTGCCTGGATTTATAGAGAATGTCAATAAACTTAACAAGCTTTAAGATGTTAAGTTCATAACACTCAAAAAGGGAAGCAAGTACAGGATAATGCAGGGATCCAGACTGCAGCCATTGTTGGAGCGCTACTAGATTTGATCACATCCACTGTGACTTTAAACATATTTTATTAATATTACATGACCTATTATACATTTGACCTTTGCTTTCACCCATACTCAGCATTTCAGAGAAGTTGGTTGCTGTGAGCGCTTGCAAAGCAACATGGGGGCCCGCAAAGCAACATGGGGGCCCGGGATATCTCGCTCAAGGACTTTGACGTGCAGATAAAACCTTGTGAATAAACTATAACCCCGCTCGTCCCCCCGAGCCACAGCCAACTCTTGAACATAAGCCCCTTCTCTTTTCTTTTATTACTTTTTTTTTTATACAATCATTGGGTATCATGTGAAACACTAGGAGGGAGGGATAATTGGTGTGTGTGCAGGTGGCCCTTTGATTGCTTTATGTGCTTGTAAAGATGGTCTCCAATGTTTCCAACAGAATTAGATTGTACTTGTGGCGATAACTGACCAAAGGGGCTGTCAGAGTGTGAGCGAGAGAAAGAGAAATGAACCCTAATAATGTGGATTTGGGACAATTCTGCGGGAAATGCCATCGATTCCTTAAATCAGTGAAGCCTAGAAAAGTGCTATACAAGTACACATTGTGTGTGTTTATCAATCTTTATTTTCAATGTTAAAACTCGTTTTAAAGATTGATGAAGATCTTTTTAAGTAAAATAAGACTATTGGAGTGACAGTAATGTCTGGATAAAGTTTGTATTGTTTTTTTTAACATAATCCGCATCAGAAGAGCGCTTCAGAGAGAAGTGGTGTTACAGAGCGGAGGTTCTGCCCGCGATTCTGTAACGGTATTACAAACGCCAACGTCAAATGCCTCACTTCTGGAAGAGGCGAGAGTTATAAGGAAGCGTGTCATTTCAAGTGACATTGTTAATACTCTGACGGACGTCCACGGTGTAGATTGGAGACTAACGCGGCTATTGGAGAGGGAGGGGTTGGGTTAAAGAGGAAGAGCGACACGAATGCCAGATAGTCCAGATGGGAAACAAGGCAATTAGCAGCAGAGAGGGGAAGCCAGGCACGAGTTCCCAGCTTAAACAGAAGCCCTCTCCTGTGTGTGTGTGTGTGTGTGTGTGTGTGTGTGTGTGTGTGTGTGTGTGTGTGTGTGTCGGTTTTTGTGTGTGTCACTCCCACCCTGCCCGAGAGTCACAGAGCGCAGCAACGGACGAGATCCAACGGAGAACAAGGGAAAGTCACACACATCAAACAAACTGTCAGGCTTTAGACGGGAGTCGATGGGGAGCCTTTCACCGCGCAATTAATCAGGACAGGAGGGGAAATGGTAATAGCCCGGTGTCAAGGCGTCCATTCAAACCCATCCGGTTCTTTTGTTTCAAGTCGGGTCGGTCGAGATAATTAATGCGACGCTTATCCGAAATGCGCCTTCATGCCTACCTGCACCCGCGGTTGTCTCTCAACAGCACTTGCTATACGCAGTACATCGAAATAACCGATTTCAAAACAAATTAGTTGTATTTGTGCACTCGGGGAATGACCCCAATGGACCTTTAGATGCTCATCTTTCCGAAACGCCGTGCGAGAGAAAAAGGTATTCATTTACCTCATTGGGATTTCACACGCGCTTGTGTCAGTTGAATTATTCATATCGCATGCATTTAATCCATACGTCAACTTGTTTTTGAGTTCTCTGGCGACGGCGGTGTGCTGGTGCTGATGAGAGCGCGTAGATGAACCGTCAAGTTGCTTCACTCATTTAACTCTGGCCCTCTGCGCCTCGCTACGATAGCTTACCGCTCTGTGGCTCGTTTTTTCTTGGGCCGTTAACTTCTCCGGGTCTGCGGCTGCAGCAACGCTACAACAACCGCCGCATTGCGTACCAAAAATGGCCGCCGCTCAGATTGATTTTAAATTGGAACATGGATTCGACTCCGGTTTCATTTGTACGCTGCATGCACACTCTTGAACTGTGTACGATGCCAAATTCATTAGCGATCGATGATATCACAGTAGCATCTATTTTGGCTACCTTCTGTCCCACACAACTGTCCAAAATTGTACTTTATTGACCCCTTTTCCCCCCTCCCACATACCAGGGTTTTGGGGAACGAATAAAGTCGAGCCCTGCAGTTATTCTCCCATAACTGCCAACAATAACGTCGGGAGAAAACTATGATCAATCAGCGAACTCCCCTGCTTCTGCTCATCTTGTGTTTTCTGACATTGCTCAAATTAGCCACTCCAACGATCTCAAATGAAAAAAATTATACAGGGATTTCAGCTTATCTGTGACAAAATAGCATTTGAAAAACTGGGGGAAAAAAGAGGAAAAATCCATTTGGTGAGTCAGGGAAAATAGTCCGGGGCGAAGCATTTTGGAGTAATGTGATAATGACAGAAAGAACTTGGAGGAGGAGGAAGAGTATCATTATCCCTTTTCTATCAGCCGCTGTGTGACCTCCAGAGCATCGTCACTATAAACGCTGATACATGCGCATGTCTCCCACTCTCCTGATGCACCTCATTAACCATTTATATTCCTCTTAAATGTTTTTTACTGCATGAGATTAAAAAAGAATTCCCAGAACTTCTCAAAATTGGGTCTTTTTTTTGACAAAGGGACAACTATGCGCCGCTCTTTCATTGTCAACGATTCCTGAAACCCCCCAAAAACACCAATTAAGACAGTACAATACTTCAAATGAAAAGGGACACTGGAGAGGCTATGAGACGTTCGATGGTGGAGGACGTGGGGAAATTAAAGCTTCGATAGCGTTAACTGGGTTCTGCCTGAGCAAGTTGGGGAAGCGTCACAGTTTGTGGAGAGAGACATGCAGCGAAAACAAGCAGGCAATTGCCTCGCTTACCGTAGAGGGTATTTTGTACAGATCAAAACACTTTTTTTTTTTAAAGCAGGGCGGTGCAGTGCAGGGATAGTGTGGGTGGGCAGGATCAGGATGTCTCAGTGATGTGGGTGACATTTTTTGTTGTTGTTCGCCACAGGGAAAGAGAAAATAAGTACAGGATACAGGTGACAGAAGACATGAGGAGAAGAAGGCCGGTGGGAGGAGGACGAGGAGGGGATGGAGCATGAAACGGGGGGGAAATACTGACTCCTGCGACGTCACAGAGAGATGAAGAGAGGGATGAAGGTCTTCGTCTCTCCAGTAGAGGAAGAGCAAGAGAGACCAGCAGGGTTTCCTGGCAATTAAATTCCCTTTTTTTAAATCACTTCAGGTGTTTTAACCCCAGAGAGAGACAGAAATCAGCCATGAAGCTCGGGGGTGGAGGGGCACGCCACTTTCAACACAGTATCACGTTCGATAGCCAATACATGGATCTTGCAATACTGCCTTTACCGCGTTAAACACATGGGCGAGCGTGCGTGCGTGCGTGCGCACACACACACACACACACACACACAACAGCATGGCTGTTTCTAGGCTACTGACTGAAGTAATCACATCATGTTTACATTATTGGGCAGACTACTTCTCCCAACACATGTAGCTCTGTACATAATTTTTATTCCTATTTGGAGCAAATACACAAGTGTTTTTTTTTTCCTAGATAGATAGATAGATACACACACACACACACACACACACACACACACACTTACAAAAGATAGGTTTTTCATACATTTCCAAGAGTGAAAATTGGTAGAATCCTGTTTTTTTTTGTATTAATTTAAGGTCATATTGCCCACTGCTCCATGAAGCTTTCTGCAAATACAAAATCAGTCACCTGCACAATGTCGTGTAATTTGGTAAACTGAGATCTTGAACTATCTTAGAGCAAGACACGTTCAAAAGACACCGCTTCAAACTGCCACCGTCGTGAAACGCAGACCCGGATTACCATTGCTTTGTCCAGATTGTCTCTGTTCATACACACTTACACAAACCTTATTGACAAATCCTGACAGACGGACGGATGCATGCATTCATCTCAAGTCAGAAAAAAGGGAGAAAGACAAGTTTCCCAAAGAGGGAGAAAGAGGTGGAAGATAAACGACACGGACACAGAGTAGATGGAACAACATTAAACAGGGGTAGAAGAAGAAGAAACAGGAAAAGCACACAATGCGGACGAGGGAAAGAGCTCCGGATGAAGATAGATGCGATCTTTTGGTGGGAGGAGAAGGGAGAAAAAGGAGCCGCTTCCAGTTCAAACAAAACCCATACAAGGCGAGATCTGAGGCGGCCGAAGAGTTTAGTGGAAACGGGAGAGAGCGGGGTGGAGAAACGCGAGCGGGGAGAGGTGTTACAAAGGCACATGAGGAAGCATGGTTAGGGCTGACATCTCCGATAGCCGGGGGGAGATTGAGGACGGAGTGATTTGATGAGGCGATGAAAGAGGAGGTGGAGAGAGAGGCGCCAAGGGAAGGAAGGCATGCTACGTTGTAAGACGGAGATAGAAAAATGACAGGCAGTAATACAGAATTGAAGGAGGGGGATAGAGGGGGGAGGAGAGGGAGTAAATAAGCATTCATGTCGGCAGCTGATGGACAGTTGAATGTCAGGTTTGGAAAGCATTTTTTGTAAACGGCGACACTGCATGTTCTCATCTCTCGGCTGGGAAACAAAACAAGCGAGCGATGGGAAATGAAAAGAGGGGCGTAGAGAGAGAGAGAGAGAGAGAGAGAGAGAGAGAGAGAGAGAGAGAGAGAGAGAGAGAGAGAGAGAGAGAGAGAGAGAGAGAGAATCGCTGATTGAATCAAATACTCAGTGACTGAGTCGGTCACATTCGAGGTCGTATAGATTAGAAATGTTACAGATCAAAAAGAACGGATCGCACAGTGACCAGCGGAGTGGAGAGTAAATTGATTTGTGATTTATGTTGTTAACACACACACACACACACACACACCCCTCGGTTTTGCCTGGTTTTCTCGAAGCTAGTTTAGGACATTTTCAGACAAACCCCGTCTCCTCGTCATTACTTTTATATACACACACAAACAACAATAAACAATGTTATAGGTATGTTGTCTGTTTAGGAACTCATACCTCATTTGTTTAGGGTCACAGAAAACGTAAAAATTGACGTCTTTCTTCTTTTTTTTGACCGTTTCAATGTTTTCTTAACTGTTTTTAAGTCTGTATTATGTTGTGCTTTTAATGGTTTTATGTGAAGCGCTTTGAATCTTGCCTCTTTTGCACAGCCTCTTGATAGCATCTATGCTAATAGACTGTTGCGGGGATGGATCATTTCTGTAGGCCAGCCGTGGAAGTTAGCAAACATCTTTTCATACTTCATTGTTTTATTCAGGAAGACAGTTTTCATCACTTTAATGAGTTCTGAAGTACAACACTAACGATAGGCGAGTACACAAAGACGCAGTAAAGGTGGACTAGTGCGCGTCAGGGCGTTTTGTAGCATCATTCAGCCACTTTCAAGACGCGTAAAAGCTTCAATGTTCACGAGAGGGTTATCTAATAACGGAGCAAAGCGTTGAAATCTCTTAAGCTTATTAACTGATCGTAATTTATGCATCTGACCACAAAGCCAATCAAAAAGAAGAGATGAGCAAAAATGCTGATTCATTTCCGTGTTTCAGGACTCATTCCTGCATCGCTCTATACAATAATGTCACATTTACTACACTGGATGAAAACATTGCCAGCATACAGTATACATACGCAATTTCTTAGACAAGAGTACGATGTTTACATGAATAAAATAGTAACCAGGTTATTCGTATATCTGGAGTTAGTTCCAAAGACAAAGAGAGAAAAGAAAAGAAGCAGGAAGCGGAAAAAAGGTGCGATAACACAACCTCAGAGGCGCTACATCCCACAACAAAAACACATCCCTCAATCAGTCAATTGCGAGACGAGGCACTTCAGGATTCAGCTCAGGTGTCGAAGACTAATCAGAAAGATTTGTTTTCATTTCAGCCATGAAGACCATCATGAGGCGCACGGATGACCTGGAATATTAATTCACATGCCTGAAAAGCAGCACCCAGGCAGCATGTTGGGAGGTTTTATAGACATGGAAGTCTGATCATGTCCGGCACGTGTGTGAACATACATATTCAGTGTCATGTCATTTTGATTGCCTTTAAAACAACATCAAAACACACCTATGTTCAGGCCCTTGCTCGAAAATTACATACACAAACTAAAAAGGGTGTATCTTGGCAGCCACTGGGGTTATTTGAATAATGATGGTGGTATAATAAAAAGGTTCAGATGTAAGATTGTGTTCAGATGTGTAGATATCAGTCTATATGTTGCTGGTTAAGAGGAAATGAAGATGACACACAGAAAGTAATGAAAAGGTTTCAGGTCGGCCTATAAAAAAATCACTTTCAGGATGATTTGTTTGAAATGATGCAGCTGTAAAGTCCAACTCCAACCCAAACCATTGCACAACATGTGAAGATTAAACACGTGAACATTGACCACGTGAACATACATTCAACACGTGAACATTCTGTCTGCAAAGCTTGACTTTGATAAAGTGAAGCAGAACAAAGTTACAGAGGGTTTAGTACAGAGAACATTCAGGCGAGGACTCATTGGAGCTATTTAAATGCTACTTGAATTTTCAATTATAATAGTACATTACTTAAGGTGTTCAATACATCCAAATACAGCAGTTTCGGGCTTTTATTTATAAAAGAAATATCATAAAACAACCTATGATTTACAGTTTTATACAACTCACCCAGTTTCCCTAACATTGGGGCGAGGGGAGCGTGGGAGGGCACACACACACACACACACACACACACCCTTATTTACTGATTTACTGAGAGTTCATTTCAGAGGTTCATCCATATGCACAACAGTTCAGGTCAAAGTTGCTGAACTGCAAATGAAAGCCCATCTCTATAAACATCTTCCATCCATCTCATTTCTGCGGAGGCCCTTTTTCACAAGCTCGGGGCTGTAGTGTGTGAAGGCCGATCAAGGCTATATTTGTCCAGGAATGTATTCGGTCTAAGGTCATAAAGCGGGGGGGGGGGCATGCTGGGTTTCACCCCTTTCCTTTTTGCTGCCAGGCCCTGCTGCACCAGAGTGGGAGGAATACGCAGGAGTGACCTTTGGCGAAGCAAAGCACTTCACTCTGTCTGAGCGATTAAAGGTTTCTTGTTAAGGTCAAGTGCACAAGACTCAAATCTGCTGGTCCCACTGGCACAGGATGAGAGAACTGTGGTCTGCCAACTCTTAGGGAAAATAATAAAAAAAGGGTTTTTAGAAGACAAAGGTGAGAATGGAAAGCTCCCAAAGTATGATGGGTCCCAAAAAACACACACAAAAAAAAGGTGAGTTCATTAACCATTTAGACGATTTCCACCTTCTTAAATGTAAAAAAAAGAAAAAACTTGCTCATTGTCATAAATTTAAGGGTTATAAAATGTAATGTGTTGAGGTGGAAACTTTCAATGGAGATTAACACAAAATGTAAGGGGAATTCATGGGAATAAATTAATGAATAAATAATAAAATCTGGCACGACAACATGGAGCCCTTTTTGCTCAGGATGTCTGCACATGGTGACGGCAGAGAGCACTGCGCAGGGTTGATTCCTACATAACGGCCAATTATCCGACGAAAGAGTGCACCGCTGAATGCAGTACGAGGTTGCGATTTAATTAAAATGGTCAGACTTTCAACCGAAACATGCCGGGTGACCTAGTATTTCTCATCCATTTCCCAGATGAGATTATTATCAGGAAAAAAACATGAATCTTATGTTTAAAAAAAACATCTTTACACTGAACAGCACATTTTAATAAGACATAACAGGCTTTTTTTTCAATATATGCTTACAAAAGTGTTTATCAATGAGTCGAAAAAAAACACATAGAATAAAAAACATTAGTTGGAGGCTTTGAAATGTGCTTTACTAAAAATATAACATTTCTGATTATGTAAAAAAAAAAAAACTAACACTGTAGCTAGTGAACTAGATACAAAACACAAAAAAGAGGAAGAACTCAGAATATAAAAGACCTTTGAAGGGAACTCCCCCAGTGAGGATAGTATAACCCATATAATCTGTTTACCTGCACTCAAAATAACCGAATAACCCGAGATGCGACACCACAGCTTTACCTGCCACGGTGCGGTTTAGTTCTGCGTTATGTAAGCCTGAAGGAGGGGAAGCACATTGTTTGACTCCCTCCAGAGCTTCAAGATGGACTCAAAGAGAGAGCATAAACAGTGACGACTGAGAGTGCAAAAAAAGGAGATGATATCGGTGGAAAAAGACAAAAGCGGAAGACGAAGGGATTGAAATCTTTTTAAAGGATTTAAAGGACAGTCCTCCTGAAACGAGTGACATTTCAAAAGGCCAGACATCCTGAGAGGCATTGACTCTTCCTCCATTAGAGTCGGGGCAGTCCGTGATTACACATATCAATAACATCTGAGCACAGGCCCTGCGCTTTATACAATGCTATGTCGTATACGTTTATGTGTGTGTAAAAAAAAAAGAGATCGAAGGATGTCCGTGCTCTGGCTCCAGCGTCTCCCTGAAAGGATGTGCTGGTCGGTCAATTGGCATAACCGGATTAAGTGGGACTAAGATGATGCGTCTTTACTAGCATTGACTTTTTCTTGGAAATTGAACAATACCTAAAATTAATATGTGCTTGTGAGTTGAGGTGCTAACTAGAAACCAACACACACACACACACACACACACACACACACACACGCTGGAGGAGTAATTTAAAAGCCTAAACTGTAATTCCAGGAACGGTGGACGGAGCCGAGTTATATGGATTATCGTCATTTACCGATCCTTTGTTTCCGCTCTGTACCTCATAAACAGTCTTAATTTAAAGTTAATATCAAACTGCAGTGATGGAAGCAAGTACTCGGGGTGCGACGGATCATACAACCTCACGGTTCGGAAACAAAAAAGAGGAGCAAATGCTATTTGAACCAACACAGAAAGATTATCCTTCATGAGAAGTCGCGTTTCTGTCCACCTGATGAACGTACATGTCCACTATTCTCTCTCTTTGAGCTACGTCTCTGGAGATTAAGGTCTGTAAAATAGTGTTGAGATGTGGTATAATATTGTTGCTGAGTGTGTGCAGTGGGTTTAGAGCTTTCTCCCAGAAATCAGCTGTCTGACGTGGCCAAGAACAAACCCTTTAGAGCAGGGCGAGCGAGCCAAAACACTCCAGTCACACCCAGGCCGCTCAGCAATAGTGAGTAAAGCCACTTTAATATAACTTTGCAACAAAACTTATTTGCTTTGAGGAATTCTCCTTTTTGCAAGTCATGTGAACAAATGTAATCCTACGCTGTCAAGTCTAAAATAGAAAAAGTAAAAAGGTCACTCCAACATTTGGACCGGTGGAAAATAAATAAAAAAAGGTCCGTATTATGACAGATATGACAGCGGTCTCAAGAAAGCCGAGAGGCTTCTCGATTCACTTCGTTTGTCTGACAAACATAAGATGTCAAAAAAACGGCACAAGTGTGATCATCTGTGAAATCCGAAAATGTCAAAACATTTTTTGAAAAATGTCCACCGCAATTTCTTGAAACCCGAGGTGACCTCATCCAAAGTCTATTTTATTTTCGTACGACCGTAAAATACCCAAAGATATTACATGTAAACTTATTTCAAAAACACCGACTGAGAGGCGGGAACCAGTCATCGTTTCAGCTCTTTTTTTAAAATAAATAAAAATAGGCCCGGTTTCCTTTTCCCTAAATAAAGAATCTGCAGTTGGCAGACAGAGAGACAGGCAGAGCTTTCACAAAGGGAATTGTGTAACCTCTCTGTGGAATACACAACACAGACTGTGTTTACATGAACAACAATAACCCCTTTTAGGATCGGTGTCGGTGTCTGAGCATGTAAACACCTTATCACGGTTTCAGAAAACCGAGCTAGAGTCGTCCGAAAGAAGCTGGGACACGGCTGCACGTCTGCACCTTAGCCCTTTTTATTACCATGCACCAGAGTGGTGTCTTTCTGTCTTGTAAGGGTTGAATATATTGAATCGTTGAGATGGGGAGAGGCAATGAGCTGCTGAGATGCAGAAGCCTGTGTGGCGTACAGTTTAGACAGCAAGGGAAGGGGGAGGGGGGGGGACTTCTCCTACATGGTGTAACACAAAGTTCAAGGGTGTGGCTTCAATCCAGGAACTTTTTAAAAATCTTTGGCTGACATGCTTCGGCGCCAACAGCAAGGTTTCCTCGATAAATGGACGGGAGCGTCGGCTGCGAGCGAGAGCACAGGCTTTCTTCACTGAGGTGATCCAACAGGGCAACAGCTCTGGAGTCAGCGGAGAGCCAGTGGATGAGTGGGCTGAGACGCTTTCACATCCCGCCTCCTCCTCCTCTGCAGCAGGCTCCCCTTGTGCTAGTCCCAACAACATCCATCATCAGGGTGCCTACGTCTTTCCACTCGGAAACATGGTGATCAACTTACATAGTCATTTAAACATTGCATGATTTTAATTGGTTAGTTTTGCTAGCCGTTTCACAGATTAATTGGCAGCATCGTGGCGCTTTTTGGGGAGTTTTTTTGTTCATTGTAATTTTGACTTTTTGGACTACTAAAGACATGTTAATAAAAACAGGAGGACGTAAGTACGAAGCCGACCCTATTTTCCAAATAAAGTCCCATTAGCTGCCCCTAGGGGGCATAATTTGCACGTGGTTTCCATGTCCGCAGCCAATCCATCGCAGAAGCAGGCCGGCCCATTGAAAGCAGTCGTCGTTTTGGATCAGGTCCTCTCGGCTTGGGACCGCGATGGCTGCATTGAGCAACATACCGCGACAGTGGTTGTGTGAACCCTAAACTGGTGAGCGAGTAAGCAATATTTCCCACAATGGCCCAGTTTGTACAACGACCCTCGTCAATAGCAGAACTGGTGCTCGTGTTTAGAATTTTCTTTGGGTAAAGTCTCATGAACCGCTCAACTGTGTCCCACCGTGGTTAAAAAAAAAAAGGACGACCCTCTTCTGTCATGCGGAAATTCTCTCTCCAATCGTAATCAGTGCGGTCCATAATGACAATCTCTGTGGCACCAGTCACAGCTGCATATTTTTCTTACTCCAGCAAAAGCTCCCTTGTGAAAATGACACTGGTCAAAGTGGACGGACAACTGTTGAGTCGTACAAAAGTAAAAAGATAACATTTAGAGCCTTGTAGAGCGGCTGCTGTAATCAAACAACGAAGGGATCTGTCTGCCAATATAGATCATCAATGATTGGAAATTAGTATCAGTGGCAAAAAATAGAGATCAGGATCTCTAAAAAAGGTAAATTGGCTCCTTTTTTTTCTTTTGTGCTGATCGGATTCATGACAGGATCCAAACTGAGTTTACGATGCGTTGCACCACGAGTCAGAGTAAACTTGATATTTCCTTTTGCTCTCTTTCTGGTACAGGAAATGATGATTGCAAGGCATTTAATAGAAAAAGTGGCACATTTGAATTACAGACAAACTAATTTAAAGTCAACAGACAAAGTTGCTGTTTTTTTATGAGCATTACAGCACAATTTCTGCAAATGTAGGCCTCCAGGATGTGTTAACAGGAAGTAAAGAACAAATAAAACTGACATAAATACAACATTTGCAAATCTAGCATGCATTTTAATATGCCGCCATTTTTGCTTTCATCACGGTATCCGCTTTCTGTTTAACATTACTTTAGGGAATAGCGTGAAAGAAAAACGTTGGCCTTTAAAGAGACATCTACTTAAAATCCAAAAGAGGATGCACACGCACTAAACCGTGCAGCCCCACTGAAAAACTGTTAACTACGTGGCAAGAGGCCAAGCGTATCTGTGGCACATGACCCACAGAGGCAGCAAAGTGTCTTTTTGAAAAGGGGACTTTCCAAGCAACAGAGACAAAAACTGTTTTATTCGCAGCCTGTTCATTCAGTGACGCATGAAACAGAGAAACGAATGGCCACAGGATGCCCTGGGAGAGAGGCTGTGTGTGCGCCTCTTCCTCCCTTTCTTCGACTCCCTCGTCCACGTGTCGTCGAAGCGATCGCAACCTGTATAGACCCAATTAACACGAGTTGGGCCAGAGGCGCCAGCTGGCACGGCCGAAAGGAAAATAATCCCCCTTCCTCCTCTCGTCGCACACAAACTTCTCTCACCCGTGACATGCGGTGCCGGCGGGTTGTAATGTCCTGCGCCGGCACTTAACCCGCCACAGTACAGGTAAGGCGAGCTAGCGTGGAACCGCGACCCCCTTTCTGCCTTCAAACACCATCAGACGCTGTCACAGCAGCATGCGTCATTATGTCCTCTGCAGCATTAAAAAAAAAAAAAAAAAGCCATTCAAGCACCCTTGGTAACATTACAGAAAATGGTGACAAGAGACAAAAGAGAGGGAACGCAGCAAGCTGAATGACAGAGTGGCAGGGAGAATAAAGGAGGCGGCGGACGTGGCGAGGGGCTTCGAGTGTGAGAAACATTAGCGTCTGGGAAGAAGAAATTGTACTTTTCTGAACAGTGTTCGACGTTAATGTCAGTGGCGTTAAGACAGACTCGGGTCTCTTCCTCCCTGAAGGCAATCAATGACACAGCTGCATCCTGTATCTGTGCAGAGAGTCATTTCTCCAGAAACCAAATTCATTAAAAACCCAAAGCACATACAATTTCACCTGAAGACATAAATGGGTATTTAAGCCTGAACTATTCCATTCAGCGGGTCACAGCCCGCTGCCGCAGACCAGGACCGCCACGGGCAAATCCAAAGAGTGCTGCGGGCAATTTGCACGAGGGTTTTTTGTTCCAACTCGTTTAAAAAAAAATTTTTAAAAAGCGGAGGCAAGAGTGCCAGACTGCCACGGGTCACATGGGCCGGGGATGTGACACCGGCGGCCTAATGGGAAACATGCTGCCACCACACAGCCTTTAATTACAGCCAAAGTCCTCAGACCGACCCTTGGGTGACCCGGCTAATTCTCCACAGCCGGCACGCGTATGCGCACCCACTCCGCGAAAAAAAAAAAAGCCACACTCAGATCAAATACTTGACTGACGGACAAAGTCAATATAATTACCTGAAATGATGGAGCTCCTGCGGGCACGGCCGTCCGTATTAATGACGGAGGGATCTATCAAGCTCATTCTGCGTCTCCCGGCCCTCAATCATGTGCTCACACTCGACCGCCTTTCAAGGCTAATTTATGATTCAAAAAAGGAAACCATTAGCACGGAGCGACACAGAGACGGGTCGCTGTCACAGGAGTGCACGGCCTTTTCTGAGAATGGGAGGTGCACGGTGGGCAACACGGGCCCAGAGGGGTGGAAGCTGTGGAGTGTGTAACCTGATTGCAAACTTGCACGCACACACACACACACACACACACACACACACACACACACACACACACACACACACACACACACCTTTGGTAGTAAGGCGGCTCTACTGTACGTGCCGGGGTAACGCCGTTGACATTTTAATAACAAATGAAGGCAGAGTCTCTGCAGGGCCGTCTGCAGCTGAAAAACTCATTTGGCGTAAGCGGCCCGTGAACAACTTACTCGGGATTGAAACGCCACCTTGGAACGCAATGCACCCCCTTTCCAGACATCTGTTATGATAATTCATTTTGATGTGTCTGTCAAACAAAAACAATTAACCTCTAAATAACAGTATCTGACATAATCCATACACAGTAAGCGAGGGAGAGCTTTGAATAAATCCTCTTGAGGGCCGACAGCTGAGCAAAGGTCAAAACTTGTTCCTTAAAGCTCGGGCAAGCAACAAATTTCAGGTAATTTTTCTGTAGGTTTATCACACGCTGTTGTTCAATACATTCTAATTATTAAAATAGACTACAGCCACTTTAAATATCCTCAAATGTCCATACATTTCGGGGCCTACGATGACATGAAAACTAACATTTGCCTGCATTTTGTTGGCACAATTGTATGGCAGCCCATTTTTGCTACAAAAAAGTAATTATGAGGTAGAAAAGTAAAAATTATGAAATAAAAAGTCATTATTATGACATAGAAAAAAGTCAAAATTATAAAATAGTCGAAATTATGATACAAAATTTAAAATGATGAGATAAAAGTCATAATTATAAAATAAAGTCATAATAATGAGATAGAAAAGTCAAAATTATGAGATAAGTTGAAATTATAAGAAAAAAAGGAATAATTATGAGATAAGTCTTAATATATTTTTGTGGCGGAAATGGGCTTCCATACATTTGACACTGAAAAGGTAACTTAGATATAAAAACGCACAAACAAATGCAAACATGCATTGCAAAGTCATAAAATAATGCATGTATTCATACGTATAGAAATGTATTTCTGTCTTACGAGCAGCTGGAGCCTGTTCGTGACGCTGTGAGCCTGACAGTCTGATTTTCGTTATTTTTCTGGTTTCAGTGGTTGAATGTTGAGATGCGACATGCGTCAACATTCAGAAAGCTCTATTTGGTGTGACAAATATTTCTATCGCGCCCTCCGACAGTCAACAGAAACCAGCTGGAAAGTGTGACAACCGGCAGACGTGAGCCGTCACGTCGTTTAGCTGCACCGCGATTGCACATTGAAGGGCGTTGTGGTTTTTTTAATATGTTGATTTCGTTGTTTATTACGTCGTCGTCTCCTCAATGAAACGCACTCGGAGAAGTTAACATTCCCCCGCGATTACGCTCTGAACCTCCGATCAAAACAACCCTAAGAAGGCGTGCAGAAACCTCGTGAGTGCGTCCTGACACGATGAATTAGCGGCGGTGCTTTCAGCTCACACGCACAAAAACACCTGTGAGCGTATGTATGAATGCACACCCACCAAATTGCTGTCTTTTTTTTTCCTCCCCGACTGATCCTCGAATGGCAGTTTAAAACCTGTACGTTGCGATGGCAGAACTCGTTGAAATGCGACCTTTAATCAGGAGCAGTCAGTCGTCGAATTATCGCCGTCAGCGGATCAAAGCAGATTAAAATCTGCACCACAGCGGATAAGGAAACCACATTGTTCCACGTCAAATCACTGGAAATGTGATGAAAAGGCCGGTTTTGTGTTACGGCTGTTTCATATGAATGTAAATGAGGCAGGAGTGGAGTCATTTCCCATCTCTCATATCAGCAGGATGTGGGGAACACCTGTTCACTCACAAAAGAGGAAAACCTTTGGGTTTTTTCTTTTCTAGTCACTATTTTAACACTTTGTCTTTCCCTTGCAGGTTCTCCGTCACACCCGTAACATATTAAAATCGCCCAGCTCGCAATCTCCTCTCAACGAAGAAAAGTTTGCCGGGCTCAATCGAATTTGTGAAGAAGTGCACGCCGTCGGAGGAGAGTATGACATTGGTATTCTGCGGAGACGAGAGCGAGACGTTATCACTGCGATCGCGTGGCTAAAGCCACTCCGAGGGTTGGAAATGGATCACGCGACCAATTCCATTACATTTCTGACAGACCAGATTTATCTGCAGTTGCAGACTTGACACACCCTCAAAGTGTGAGTCTATTTTTTTCCAACTCTGTACACTCATTCAGTGAAGAGGATGTATGAGATAGGATAAGATGAGGGATGGATGGATTAAGACCACAGAATCCCACGAAGGAGAGGGAGGAAGGTGCCGTGGACTTTTGAACAAAAGGCGAGACTAAGCTCGACAATCCCTTGAATGAGAGTGTTCGTCTCACCTCTTCATAGTATTTCCCTTGCCTGTTTGCTTAAAAAGTGATGAAAATAAAGAGGGCTTAACCCTATAGACCCTGAGGTAATTTTCTTGATTTTACATAAATTCTTAAATTCACCTTTTTCACAATCTCAGTTCTTTATATAACGAGGAACCATTATCATAAGGCGAGAGAAAATATGGCATTAAGCTGAAAGATTTAATCTTGATTTTGGAAATTCTTCATATCTCTTGTGAAAATATAACTTTATTCAGGTTTTTGGTGATAGAAATTGGTTTGCCAAAGGCCTTAGGTTCACAAAAGCAGTAAAATATATGAATAAAATGGTAGATACATGTAAATAAAAGTCGAAAACCAAATGTATTCTCGTTTTTTGAGTAGAAGTGTTGTAGGCGTTTTTCGCAGAGATGTGAATCTTTAAAAAAACCTAAACACTGAAAATATGCGGCCTCCCGGGGGTCGAGTTGAGAGGGTTGAGAACTTTATCATTGATCCTTCTTCCAGACAAACAGCGCTGATGTCATATAACCTGTCCCAGGAATGAAAAGAAGAAAACACAGATCTGAAGCTGCATCCAGCAGCTTTATGATCCAAAGCATCCGTCTGCAAGGCTTTCTGCGTAGGATGCAGATAGAGTAAATATGAGCCAATCAGACACAGGGGATGCGGTTAGTCAGAGTAAATAGTCACTTTGACTTCCTGATGTTCTGTGTCGGCATCTCTCTTTCTCTCTATAATGCCTTCATGACCGTGTGAACATCAGGAATGTCGTACATTTTACGAGCCAAGGGGAAGATTTATTATTTCGTTCTGTCGGTGTCACTTGCGGGCTTATGTAGATTTTGCATGCACACAGTTAAATGTTGTTTAGAGCACAATTTAAGCTCGGGGGGGAATTGCTTACAACACATTTACACTGCTATGCCAGTGCAGCTCTAAAAAAAAGTGGACTTATTGAAAAATACGGGGCTATGTTTCCCCGTCAGGCTTCCGGTTGGCAGTTTAGCATAAAACGGCCCATGGAATCGATCCACGCCAGAGACTTGCTAACTTCTTTACGACCACTATGACGTTTTATCTATGGTTTGTTAGGCGAGGCATACATTCCTGCTGGAAGCAATATAACAAAAATTAAATAAAAAACGTCTTTATACTTAAAAAAAACACACAAGGGAGTGCTGCGGCATTATGTAATAAATCTCCAGAGGGTTCCCACAGGCGAAACAAAACAAACGGCCCTAGTCTGCTATCCACCAAGGGATAACAACACACACACACATACATATATACACACACACACACACACACACACATATATACACACATACATATATACACACACACACACTCACACACACACACACACATTAGAACAAAGTGGAGAAAACATGATTGTCATATTAAAAAAATGTTATGACTAAATGTTTTAGAAACTATGGGCGAAAATCAAGAGGGTTTTTTTTTTTTTTAAATCAGTTGCAATCTTGATTTCCACAAGATATACAAAAAAACAACTCAGCAGATTTCTCTCTTTGTACCAGTAATCCCCATCTGTCCACATATCCCACGTATGACTTCATATTGTCAATATTCTCTATCGCATGTGCCTCTCACTTTAAAACCCCTAAGCTGCCAACGTCCACCGCACTGTAATTATTTTTCTCCTCGTCCACGTTCCCCATCCCTCCTCCGCCCGTCTCATACTTCTCCCTCCCCACAGGATAAGGCTACTTAACACCACCTTAACTCCGGTGATAAACAACAGACTCGTCTTTCCTCCATCAATCAGCATCCCACCATCCCTGCTCTCCCGAGTCTCAGAGGCCGTGCAATTTCCCAGCCCTCTGAAGCTCTGATTTACTCTCCTCGCTCGTCGCTCCTCTGTCTGTCCCAGGCTTATACTCTCCAAACCATTTCTCTCTCCGCACTAAATCTGTGCTGTGTCAGCTTCTCTTCTCCTCTACTCTGTCTGTACGTTAATCTGAGAAACGCTTCAATTTCGCATCTCCTCCCCCAACCCTCCAAATCGCACACAAACAACCCTTTTTTTCCCCTCTGTAGATAAAGTAGGAATATTGCTCAAATTCTTGTTAAGTTCTAGAGAATTAAACCACTAAAGCCACTGAGATTTGCTCATGCATATTTAATAGTACCGTTATTATCATTCTGGCAAAATCTAATAAGAGAAAGGAAAAGAAACAGGGGATAGCCTGTGCGTACAATAATTAAGTTGCTCTCAAAAGACTTCATGATCGCTGCTAAATGCATATGAATAAAAACACTTGCAAAAAGCATGCAACACAAACACCATTAAGATGCTACCTTTGGCTACTCATGCTGCGGACGTACCTTCTCCAATATCTGTTAAAATAAATAAATAAAAAAAGACTGGGATGAAAAACGCCAAGAACAATCATCAATTTGTGATCTGAAAGAAAGTAGTTTTTAGCCCGCAGCCTTCGTCTCGAAAGAATCAAATTAACTAAAACTTCTGATATTACATTTCTCAGCCAATTTAATCACCGCAGTACAAGGGGAGGAAGAAAAGAGCGAGAAAGAAACGACAACAACGGGTAATTGGAAAAACAGTATGTCTTACTGGAGGATTTTTCTAAAGCCGGCACACGCTGCTTCTTTTTCCACACTCGATGTACGAGAGCCGCCATCAGGATCCCGTCCGGATGCGTCGCCGTGTTCAGCGCTTTAAATGGAGCTAAAATTCTGCCTAAAACTTAAAAACACACACTGTCACGCCCGGCCTCGGGGAGCTCGTGCGCAACACAACGTCGAGTCTCCCCTTCTCCCAACATCCCAAATGAAATGAACACTCGTCTGTCACCGAATGAGAGGAAACGTCGTCGTTGGCGAGGAAGTTACGCAGAACAACCGCCGTTCTGGTATTCAAAGTTATCTCATTTTGAAAGTTTTTCCTTATATTGTGCAGCCCAAATGGACTTTGATGTGATATAACAACTAAATTCCCTCTTATCTGTGTTGGTATCTATGATTTGGTTGTATTTTGTTAGCACCAGTTGATTCACCAGTGTTTTTTTTGTTTTGTTCTGAAGATGTTAACTCTTAAGATAATAAAACACATCTTGTTTTCACGACCAACACATTGTGTAACACAAGGAATCGTGATTTAAATTTAAGGAGCGTAACAATTGCGAGTATTGTATGTTTTTAGATTGAATTATCAGATTGGTGGCCTAAAATAATACGAATGCGGATCCAAATAATGATTATAAATGATGTAATGATTTTTTTTTTAATGGCTCATATAACGTCAGGTACATAAGTATTGGGACGACGACACAACTTTTCTTAATTTTGACTATTTACCAACTGCAAGGGATTTTTAAAAAAGCAGTCAGACAATTCGTTAATTACTTTTGAGGTTCTAAAAAATGTGCAGGACTGTAAATAGAATAGTTGTTATATCCATTGAAGGTCAACACTTAATTTAAAATCCACTACAGTCGAGTAAATAGGCAAAATATAAATTATGTCATTGTCCAAATACTTATAGAGCTTTCCTGTAACGTCAGTCCCGGCACTCTGTAAAAGCCCATGTTTACTTTGGTAAAGTGTATTTAACAGCACCGACTGCTGAAGTTCCTTCTCTTACAGCCTTTTTTGGTGGCAATGCTCCAACTCTTGGGCATGTGCCAGAAGATTTTGCAACTGGCATGTGCTCAGCCCTTATATAGTGTTTAGGAGCCGTTATAATAAGATAAATACATATTAACAAATTTCAACACCCCCGGGGATTGATAAAGTATATAAGGGACAATCGGCCCAAATGTGATCAAGTGGGATGCAGCACACCTGAGTAAGAGCATACCTGGAGTTGACTTCATGGTTTCTTTGAACAGAAAATGAAGGAAAATGTCAGAACTTTGCTGCAAAAAGCCATTGTATTAATACAACAATAATCTATGGGGATTGTGTGTCCAGGAAAACAAACTAGTTGGTGTGGAGTTCCTTTTTAACATTTTGGGAAAGGGCTAGAAAATGCATATGCTATCTTATGTTATGTACTATTATGTTATGTTACTATTATGCAGCTATTATGTTACTCTTACTATAAATACATTGTCAGGTTTCTTTGAATCCATATTTAATACCTTTCTTGTACATACTAACACCTTTTCCACATATGCTATCTCATGTGTTATGTACTGTTATGTTACTATGATGTCTATTGTTATGCACCTTATGTGTTATATACACATACACAATATGTGTTGTATACACATACACAATATGTGTTTTCATATTTGTTTTTCCAAAACTGTTGACTCACGAGTCCTGCAGAAAAAATTCCAGTGTGACTGGACTGTTGGTCTAGGCACAAATGGTGACATAAAAATAAAATAAAAAAAAAAAACTTTAACCTTAAATAAGAACCCCTCTCACTTCTCATAAACCCTGTGGGCTGGCAGACGGCTTAGCGTCCTGTCTACAAGTATCTGCATGTTATGTTTGAGCGCCTATCGAGCGAGACTTTCTTAAAATTCGTCACCGGTCCGAATTTTCGAACCCACTCCGACTAGACTGTCCTTCTATGTCGATGTGAACAGAAGGCAGAGCTGCAGTAAAGAATTACTAGAAAGCACAATGATGGTGCACAGAGGCAAACAGATAAGAGTAAGCCAATTATTGGCCTTGTTTTTGCTTTACCCATTGAAAGAGGACAACGATAAGCATTCTGAACCTGCCAGCACTGGCTTTGGAACAAATGGACTGTCCAATCCATCCATCAACCCATTAAATTTTCCCCGGTTTACCCAGGGTCCTGGTCATGGTGGCGGCGTGCCTTCTACCCAGCCCTCCCCTACAGCGATTCCTTTGGGAACCCGAGGTGTTCACAGGTCAGGCGCAGTATGTAATCTCTCTCGTATGTTCTGGGTTTGCTTCCAGTTGGACCCGGCCACAAAAGAGCGGTGAGGGAATCTCTCCAAAAAAAAAGAAGAAAAAAAA
>NW_027176229.1:21566608-21581608 GCF_023055335.1 Clinocottus analis | reverse complement strand
GCACAATTTCAGATGAATAGTTGTTTACAAGTTTTGCAACACAGAAGGGGTGTGGATCACGGCACATGGTGGAAGTGGCAGTTTGGGGGTTGGAAGATAAAGAGATACTTATAGATGCATTTATACCCTCAAGACCCGTAGATGCCCACCCACTGTCTCCTGGTGAGCAAAAGTGTGACACGACGAGCGGCCCAGAGAGAGAATACCAGCTTTGTGTGAGAGAGCATGCGCTCGAGGTAAAAAAAAAAAAAAAACGAGGGCAAAGTGAATAGAGAGGAAAATAATTCAGACGGTCTCCCTCGAGCCTGTTCCTGTGGTTCTGCAGTTAGTGACACCTCAGGAAGAAGGAAAGGGAGGGAGAGAAAGAGAGAAAGTGTAGAGTGTCAGTTGACTGCGGTGTACAAACAGACAGAAGTACAATCAGCTCTTTGAGTTAGCGCTCACCCAGCGACTAAAATAGGTTCAGTTGGAGCTTCAACTCGGGACTTATTACATTTTTTTTTAAGTGGTCATTAAAACAAATGTCCTACATTCTCAGTCGCAGGCTTAACGTTAGTGGATGGGTGGTTGTAATGGTCTTCAACATTGCTGATTAATGAAATGTAAAATTATCATCAGCTGCAGCTGCAAGAAAAGCAGTTGTTGTCATCAGTGTTCAAATAATTGTTTTGTTTTTTCTTCAACTGTGATGAAGTTGACGGAGCCCTTTTGAAAACACGCGTCCTCCACGCGCAAACTAGATGTTTGAAGGCAAAATTTCCATAAATGAAAAAGAAATTTAGAAACTAGACGCTGCGAGAGACGAGATTAACACTGAAAAACGAGTTTTGAGAACACTTGCCGCTATAATACTCTCAAACACACACACACACACACACCTGTCCAGATGAACACATGCATGGACTAACTAACACAATTCCCTCGAGAGCACTCATGTAGCGGGGAGACAGATGCAATCATCGCCCACCAGATACCATGAATTACTGCTTCAGTTCCCTTGGCGCTCTCACAAGACACTCACAAGGCACAGCACATCAAAGAACACATGCAAATCAAATAGACTACAACCCAGTTAGTTATTTTTTAAGTTTGTTTCCCCTAGGTTTACAGCTTCTTGATGGAGGGGAGACACCGTAACAAAGTTGTAACAAAATGTTCAATGCTGAATTTTTATTAACTTATCATTTAGTGACTCCACCTGTGCTTTTATAAATAATAGAAAAAAAGAAAATTGCAATTACTTTCAAATAAACCAGATTGCCACTTAAAGCAGGAGAGCTACTCCGGTGCAACTCGCAGAGGAGCGAGTGTCGCCTTCAACACCCTGGGAGCGCTTCAAAAACACGCAGATATTTCCGACTGTCTGCTGCCGTGAGTGTGATCTGTGCTCACCTGTGTGCGCCCACACACACACGCACACGCACACACACACACACACACACACACACACGTGTCTCTGCGCATTGCATCAAGGTGAAACTCCGTCGTGAGCGACACCGAGCGACCATGAAGAGATAGAAATGACATGTCATGTCGATATAAGATAAATAACATACGACCGTTTCGTTTGTTTGATAAAAAAAACAAAGTGTAGACCTGTTCTATAGGAAAGGAAGCCTTAAATTACTTCTCTAACACACATATGACCATCGCCATGAAGTAGCACAACTCAAAGAGATATCATTATAGATTATATTTAGATATATGATCATAACTAATCTATGGTTGAATATCTCAACTATACAGAAACTCCCAACGGACCGCACTCAAAATCAGCAGTGCTGCCATTGAAAGCCGCCGCCCTCGTTTTTAATTTAAACACGGATTTGTTGATTACACTGGAACACGGTCAGAGATCGGTGAAACAGAAAGCGTAAATGCACGGGTCTTTGGTCGCATATTTTACTGAATATTTGCACAACCTTTCACATACACGAGTAGGCGGGCAGAGACCCAGTGGGCTCTTTCTGCATTTTGCTGCGCACCGTCTGTTGGCAACAGGAAGAGGAATGTTTTGTCCTACCTTCTTCCGAAGCAGCAGCAGCAGCAGCAGGTTTGGTCCGACGACGACGACTGGTGGATGGACCTTCAGCGCTGTGCTTAAAAAAGACACAAAAAAAGGACATGTTAGGAGCCTGTAAGTCGTCTCGGCGAACTACATCGCAGCATTAAAGACAAGCCAATGAGCGAAAGGAGGGGACATCCAAAAAGACGCAAATCCATAGCTATCAAAATAAGGTTTTTTTGGGTACTTGTTGCTTTTATGAACGTCAAGAAATGCCTTCATATTTCCCTTTTCTACAAACCTCGCACAAATGTGCAAGTGAATAAAAAAAAAGGTCATGACACGCATATTTACATCTGTATGAACTAAGCCCAACCACGAGATGAGTAGGAAGAATCACGCCTTCGGGGAAGGAAAGTGTGGCATCTTCAGGGTGATTAGGTATTCACAACCAGACAAGCCAAATCAGAAGTAATAGGGAAGACATCAGTGCGGCGAGCAAAGACAAATGAGAGGGATGAGAGGAACCCTCTGACTCAGAGCTCATTTGATTGTGGCGAACAAACTCTTCTCCATCGACTATGACGTACTCGTCGTAGCGCTCTTTCAGCAAACCAGCGCGAAATGGACATCGCTTTTTTACTTTAATAGAGTAAATCCATTTAACCGGCAACTGTTGCAACACGCTCACCCACATATTCGGGCACTCGAAACGTGGATTAGCTCGCGTATCAACATGACACGGATACAGGCTTTCCTCGCCATCAGAGGGTGAAATGACACAATATCGCTGATCCTTTCAGAGCTTTAAAAAAAATGAAAAAACATTGCATTCGAGTTCAGCTGTGCTTTCACTTTCACCGTTTCATCCTTTTTTTTTTTTCCGAACCTCAACCCACACAACAGGTGGGTGTTTGTCAAAAAAAAAAGAAATCTTGCGAGTGGAGTATAACCTGTTACTGATTCATTGTGAGTCCTTAAAGCATCCCTGTTACATTTGGTCACTTGAAGTTACTGTGAGGAACTTTAAAAAACGGATTATGAAGTCTCAATCTTCAACAGATACACGGCCAACATAAGTCCACGAGCGATTGGCTGTTTCTATATGGTCATTCTCAGCGCTCGTGGCATTAAAAAAATATCAACATCGTTCACAACGCTGCTTACGTAAAGCCGAGAGAACGAATACAAATGCATTCAAACCAGAAGTGAGAAAATGATAAGCCTACTTTTGCCAGAAGCTACCAATATGTGGAGGTTTTGTAGGGAAATGTGGAGCTGTCATATAGATAAGATAAGATTTATGTTTGTAATGTTTCCGATGTCGACTATCAACAACTGAGAACATGATTGCAGACCGCAGAAGGCACTGACAATATATTATTGTGAAATGTATCCATGATTTGTATAAAACTCCTAATCAGTCTGCTGTGGTAATCAACTAGTATCTTCCTGGGCATGTATGCGTTAAACATTTTTTAAACGGGAATATAATAGACAGTCTATGCTCTGAATCTCTGTCGATAGTCCTCCGTCACAGCATCGGTTATCACTCAGCTCTGTCTGCTTTTTACGACTGCAAACTGTGACGCCATTCAAAGAATGAATGATGTTCATGTTAAGTGGTGTGAGCCAAGATGTACTTCGGCTTAGTTTTGTTCAATTAATCAGCGGAGGCTCGTGATCCTTAAAACAGGCTTGTGCTGTGTTGTGGGAAAACGCTAACATTTTGATTACACAATATGCGTAGATGGGCTAAACTAAGCTTGTCACACATTAAGAAGTTGTACGGTTTATATAGAGATAGACTCTGTCTCAGTTTGTGCATGCAACTATTAATTTTACACTGTGACAGGTTGCCCACGGGATCTTTTCCGAGTCAATAAATGGGACTTCTGATCCTTGGATTGCTATTGACAAGCTAATTAAATGTTCTTAAAGACTACAGACTCCAGCTTTATAAATAATAAACCACACACACGCGTAATTAAAAACAGACGCGTAGCTGAAAAACCCCCTTCTGTTATTATTTCCTTTGTGCAAGACTTATAATCTGACTGATTTCATCATACTCAACATTGTTTGCAAAGTGTACACCGGACGCTGTCGTACGTCAACATTTTTAAAAAACAATCTCCTCAAAAGCAGCGGTGCAGTCCATCAAAGGGGAAGCTTATCTCGAAGATTTATACTCCCAGTAAATTCGGCCCACAGGAAATAAATGTACATCTCCAGATTTATGGGGACAGGAGGGATGATAAAATTATAGTATCATTGCATTACAGCCCATGCACATGGCGGCAACACGACCCTGCAGGACAGTGACTTACATGAAATATATCCTCACCCCTTCCATTAATTAATTTCAATCAGAATTACCTAATTTATATGTCTTCGACACCTGAAGTAAAAAGTTCATACCGTCACAACAACTCAATGACAATTATTGTCATAATTTTACTATGTAATAACCCCGGGTAAACTGCAGCGGTGGTCTGTTTGGAGCATTTTTAAAGCTCTGTACGGCCACAAATCGGTCGGTGAGCTCAGTTATTTTCGCTTAATGAACATCAGCTGAGACCTGAACGCAAATACCGTCCCAACTTCCCAGATACGGGACTCATACTAGCTTCTAAGAATCGATCGATTGTTTATCTGGACACAGCAAAGGTTTGTGCCTAAATGCACCTGAACTCTGTGCAGAGGGGGAATAGGACATTTAAGTAACCTAAATGTTAAAAAGAACAACAAACAAATAACTTTGCATGAATTAATATGCAATGCCATTCGGAAGACGCTTTTCTTCTGAGCCCCCCGCTGCACAATATTTATTACAGACACGCATGTCTTCGGTGCTCTGGTAATTAAGAGCACGCTCAAAGAGACACCGCAGTGTTTGTGCTTTGCCGTTATTGGATTTCATCAACTCTGAAAGCAATTTTACTCCTGTGAAATGCACTAGTGGCAGTTGCAATTTCAAGTACCAGTTGTTTTTTTTGGTTCCAGGCTGGAGGATTCATCCCGTCGATTACGAGCCACCTGCTGTGATTCGACTGACCGGAACCATCGGTGTAGTGTACTTTGAGTTAGTGTAATTTCTGGTAATCATGTATTATTATGCATCGTCTAAACAGAAGTGAAACACTTGTGAAAATACATCTTCCTTTTGCCTCGTCTCCACAAGATCCCCGACAGCAGTGTTTTTATTCAAAATGTATGCCATTTGGTGCAGTTGTATGATTTGATTTAAGGTTTCCTAATGAAATTTTCATTATTTATGATTCTGTGGCAGCTCCGTTAAAACTGACACAGATGGCCCCATGCAGGAGCAACGATGATGTCGCGTACCAGGGTGCCTCAAGGCCTCCAAGCAGGTTTTACGTTAGCCAGCATATGCGGGCTTTTGGGCGGTATCGCGTGTAGTTGCCGGGCAGATGAAATCCTCAATGCCCAAAATGCCCATTGAGATGCCAAATATTGTAATTAATGAGTATGTGTGTTATGCGTGACCTAGGCTTGTGTCCATTGGATTGTATATCGATGCTTGAACGAATGATAAATGAATGTGTTTTTTTTCCTGCATGAAGGAACGCGGGAAATTATGCTTTGCAAAAAGCTCACCACTTCCTTTATCCACTGTGTGGCACTACACAACATGTTGTATAGCACTATAAAGCATGTTGGTTGACACAAGTGTAGACAACGCCATGTAAATGAGATGCTGTTTGTCACTTAACACTGACTTCCTGTGGCCGGTAGGTGGCGCTACGACTCAGTGAAAAATCGGCTAGTTGACACACTCAGGCTGTGAAAAGTATTAAGCGTGGCCAGATTTAAACATGTCCAGTGAGTTGCATGAGATTTACGTAAAATGGACACATGCATGTCATTTTTCGGGAATTTGGGGTTATTACAAAGTCCCCCAGAATTGTATATTGATAATAAACATAACAGTTTCAATAGGGCCTTCACTGGCCAGATGTCGTCGGTGTTCGGGCCCTAATAATATAATCTCTTGATACAGTGCATTTAAAAATCTTCTGGTGTCCACCAAAAAGCCAACAGAAACATCGAACAAACATCCGGACCCATGATGCTGAATCTGCAAGAGAGTCACTGGCAGTGAACAGCAGCAGATGGGTTGTAAAAGCACCATATGAAATGTTAACAAGTTAGCAAAGTCAAACAGTTGGATTGTCCAGCAATGTCATGAACAATCTGGGTTTTTTTCTTCTCCTCTACACAACAGGTGTAAAATCTACAAAGCAGAGAACACTTAAAGTGAATTAGTACATCTCCTAAATAGCACCACCGGTTTTCTTTGATGGTGAGTCTGGTCTAAAGCAAGAATAAACACACCCACACCAACACACTGCAGAAAGGGGCTTGCATTGCCAGATTTTGAATAAATAAAGACGAACGATGCAATGATCGGGGGAAAAAAAGTAGAAAGACTTGTTAGCAAATTGTGCACATTTCGTCACGACTCTTGTGCAAAGACAAGCAGAGTAAATAATGTTTTTTTGGGGGGTAAAAAATATGATATCAAAGAGCAAGCAGATAACGAAAATGTAATCAAAGCATTGCAATTGATCCGTCACATCCCTTTGACTCTGGAGTAAAGACGATAGTGAGTCTGCAGTGAAGGAGAAAACGTAGAACGTAGACTCCTGGTGACAAATTGGAACATGTAACGTATATTTGATAATGTCCATCTGTCAACTATTATTCATTACTTCTTCCCACGGAGGACCTCTGGCTCCAACGTGGGTGACTAACAAGAACAAAGCATGCTGTAATTGGGCGGCAAGTAGCAAGGATTTTGAAAATCGATTAATCTGTCGATTATTCCATTAACCCGAAAATGCAAACTCCACACAGAAGGACTGACCAGACCGGGATCCGAACCCGTGACAATGCTAGCCACTACACCGCCGTGAAGTCCCTGTCGATTATCACTTTGATTATTTTTTAGGACAAAATAATTGCAAGTTAAATCATTATAATAATCTAGCAGCATAAATCACTTTTTAGATTAATTGAATAACAAACAAACTATTAGTCACATTTTTAAATCAGATATTGCTCAAGTTCTGGACTTTAGACTTTCTCTGAGTAATGAGCATTACATAGTCCAGCTTTATTATGAGAGTTAGCTTTAAAAACAGCTTCATCAGGCGAGTTAGCTTCATAGATACATAGATCCAACACAAAAAACTAGAGCTGTCCTCAACACTATTTTTGGGTCTTCAAAGTTAAGTGAGGAATATTCAACAATATCCTGAGCTTCCACAGATGGGTGCACTATCTAGCCAACGTTAAAGACATTGCAGCACCAAAAGGAACGAGTCGGCTCACTGCAGGGCAACTTTGTCTCTTTGCGAGCGTCAGTTACCTCTCACTCTTCAATTTATCAGTCAGTGAGTAGGAGAAACAGATCTCTCGTTCAGATATACAAGTCTTAGAAAAAGTGTTTTTTCCTGCTGGTGGGTTGTGTCGAGAAAAAAAAAAAAAAAGCACTACTGTTGAATTTTTCACACGAGGAGCATCCTGTTGCATGACCTAATCAGTCAGGAGTGCCAAACAAAGTGATTATTTTACCCTGTACATTGTATTTTTACGAGCCTCCTGGGCCCTTTTACGTCAAGCCCATCGTGCCTGAGCTCTGGCAAGCCTGTGCATTTAAGTGGCGGCGTGAGAAGTGCATCAATGACCATCCAGGCGGTAATACTTCCCACAAACTTGGTGTCGTTATTCACATATATCGTACTTTACTTTGCCTTTACCTAAAGAGCAATGAGGACCAAACTCGAGACTTCAAGGAATCCCTCTATTTATGCGAGATGCACCTCTCAATCGGTTTTCAGACAGCAATGTCAAAGCCGCTCACTCTTGTCGGCGAGTGAAGAAAGCTCACAATTTGTCACAACTGCAGTAAAGAATAAGCTGTGAAGGAACAACTGAAATCAATCAGACACTTGTAATTGATTCCAGTGCATGCTGCTCGGCGTAATCGCTTTGACCTGCTCGTCTGCCAAAAGCACGGGATCTCTCCCCAGCACAGTTCTGCTTACAACCGAGCTAACAGTCACCATGACTTGCATTATCATGATGTGTTCATATGTAAATTTGAAAAACATTTTAGTTTTTGCCGAGGGACTTCAATAAATAGAGTTGTTTGAAGGAGATGTTTACAATGCCAATACAAAATAGGAATTAGAGAGGGAATTGTGCTTTTCAAACAAAAGCAAATAAAAAAAACACTATTGGTGTAAATAAAGTAAAAGGACAACATTTAGCATTTTTGGCATTTAACACTGACTTTGGGATCGTTGGAATCAGTTACAGCGCGGTGCTAAAAAAAAGTTGGCCAGTAATCCTGGCTGCCAATCAAATTGTAAACAGAAAAAAATCTGCAAGTGAGAAAAACAAAAAACAATCACAGTTGCATCTCTACCGATTACGCGACAACAGGAACATACAGCGATCCGACAACTTTGAAAGTCAAGTGGTATGAACTTGGCTTTACTGGGAGACTTAATGGCACGGAGCCATCATTATGTTATTAACTTCACCTGTACGTTTCCTTCTATGACATGTCTGCTGTGAGAAGAAAGAAAAAAAAAAAAAAATCACAGAACCACATTTAGATCGTAAATGTACATCCCAAAACACTACATTGACTTAAGCATTAACGCATTTAGATTTTTATGAATATACTCTTTGCATTACTCATTGTGCAAAAAGCAACAACAAAAAGCAAAATCTCTGACCAATACAGTATTGCTTTGTATTGCCATCTTGTCAAACTAATTCAACCATACTGTTAAAAACAAAGATGTATATCTTCTGTTATGCATCTTACACAGCATTTGAACCGAACAAAAAAGCTGCCTACATAAGAATGGACTTCTGTTCTCGCTGGAGTGTGAGACAAAGATTTATAGTTCAACATAAGCCAGCACTGTCAGCAGCATAAAGATGTGCATAATCGGTTTCCACCTGCATAATCAAAAAGTGTAAATACTGCAAAGCAGACAAGACTTGAAGTAAATACATCTTCTAAAAGGACACCAGGATTTGAATTTATGGCCACCAGGTACCTGACCTGTATTTGCAGGGACAAAAAAACGGCACAAAGCAGCCATTGACAAACAGATAATACATTTATCTGAATGGTGCAAAAAAACAGCCAAGACGTGACCTTGAGAGGACTGGGTTAGCTTTTATCCATAAGCTAACGTTAACGACAGGGCACACCATTACCTTTAGTTAGCCTAGCTAGCTGGTTAATACATTTGACTAAGGCACCGTGTTTCAAGACACACAAACCCTGTGGTATATTTTGAAAAAAAAAGCAAAAAGCAACAGAACTAAAGAGGCTTTGGTGTCTGCGTGTCTCACGTGAGCATAGCAAAAAACAGGCGGCTCGTAGCTAACGCGTTAGCATGCTAATTAACGTTAGCGAGCTCGCGTTAGCTATGTGTTAATGTCCCAAATGAACACATTACATTAGTTATGACACTGTTTAACGTCACCATCGACATTTACAAAACAGGCGGAAGTTCACTAACTACTGAAATATGTCAAATGCCCCGTAGGCAAACGTTTGCTCACCTGTCTCTTCGTGCTCTCCCGGGGCTACCTGCGCTGCAGCGACCCGGCATTGGTTACGTCATCCGTTTCGGTAATACTTGGCACACGTTTAAACCCCCAGAAACACTCTTTAAAGGTCTTAAAACGTTTCCCGAATCCGCTCCTGGGTTTAATATTCCGTCCGCTGCACTTTAAAAGCGGCTCTGTTTCGTTGTTTTAAACCCGTTTCTCTAATTACGTCGACTAATTAAAAACGATGACCGCGACCGGAAGTGTCGTCATTTGTGCGACGTGAACTTTAGGCGCTGTAGTATCTGATGCGTTTCAATACATTGATGATGCATTTTAAATGACTTTTGAATATATATTTTACACGTTAATGTTTTTTTTTAAATAATTAATCTTGTACGGTATCACCTAACAATACATTCAGCCTTGGTCCTGTTCCCGGTGCCGCCCGCAGACCTTACTTAGCATGCAGCTATAGGGCCAAAGCCAAATGGAGAGAGCAGACCATTAATGCTGGAGAGGTCACTCATCCAAATACAGCGATTACCGCTGAAGCCGTGGAGTTTATTCTCAACCTAGAGAATAGTACTTTGACTGCTAAACAATCTCAATTCAAGCTCTGCTTCCGGACCTTTCCACCTCGAAGCTTTCAGCTTTTTCACATGACCTTGAGTTGGATTTATTTATTTTAAATAATAACCATATTTAAAATGAATTAGCACACAAAGGATGGTTATTAAAACTGGATAATTATCCTGCAATCATTTAGATAGCCATAGGTAATTATAATATTGTATAATTAACACGGTTGTAAAAAATACTTTTGTAAATCCTGCAAAACATAGATTCTTTTATCGCATTAATTATTTGGACACAGCCTGGCAACAGTGGATTTGGCACGTTAAAGCATTATCGTGGCTATTACATTTCATTTAATATCTGTTCCTTGCCAGTCATTTGCAGTGATTTGCTCAAAATGGCTTGTACAGTCTGTCTCAGGTCCCAACTCGACTTTTAAAGGCTCCAGGTGTGAGGATCTTGTGTTTGAGTGGAGATAGGTCACTACCCACCTGCTCAAGTTCCTATGTTAACCCTTTCTGTGACATGGCTGTGTCTCCCTGGTGTGTCCCTGTCTTCCCCTTTCGTCCTTCCATGTGCCCCGATTTGTTTGCTTGTCTGCCGGTGTGAGAGCCTCATTCTCATCTGGCCATCTGGCCTCTTCAGCTTGACCCGGCACACCTGGCTACAATCGGCTGGTAAACCCACAGCAAAACAAGCCAAGAAATGCAGATAAAATGCAGCTTGTCTAAAGGAGAGTATGGAGCCAGACAGAAAAGAAAAGTTGACTGTTGACGAATCTTAAATATTTCAGAGCAGAAGCTGCAAAGCTAAAACAATGCAAAACCAAAGAAACTAGTTTAGCAATAAAAAGCAATGGCTTGACTGACTGATGAGCCTCGAGATTCCCCGCGAGGGTGCGTCATGTCTGTCGCGCTGAGTTTTATAGCCGAGCCAGTTTTAACAGATGGGCAAACGGAGAGCTGCGTACACTCGATTTTGCACACAACATCAAGCATTCAGTGCATCTCCGATCTCACTATCGCCCCGTTTAATGAGAAGCTCGGAGGATTTTCTCCATTGTAGGAGCATATACAAGTATTGACCAGGTCTCGAGGCAGTTGATATTCATCCAGGGTAATTTCACTGATTCG
This sequence comes from Clinocottus analis, assembly GCF_023055335.1. Classification (NCBI taxonomy): domain Eukaryota; kingdom Metazoa; phylum Chordata; class Actinopteri; order Perciformes; family Cottidae; genus Clinocottus; species Clinocottus analis. The sequence goes on along the minus strand of NW_027176229.1, from coordinate 21,570,286 downwards.
TCATCCCCCCCGGGAGTCAAGGTGTGGTAATCACTGAAATCACCCGTGATGAAAAGATCAAAAAAGAAAAAGGCATTCCTCTTTTCTTCAGTGACGTCAAAACTGACGCGGCTCCTTTGTGGCTCTGCAGCAGAGAAAGTGTGTCATAATGTTTTCAAAATCATAATTATTCTATATTGTTTTGTGACAGTGGAACAAGCTGAAAACACAACTTGTGAAGTTGTGTTTGTTTGCTTGCACTGATAAATGATTTATAAAAGATCCACCTTTTGATTTGCAAGAGAATGCGAAGGAGGACATTTTCTCCAGAGACTCACATTAGCATTCAAGTAGAGTCGTGTGGAAACTTGACAAGTCCAAAATTCACTCTGCTTTCATGTCCGTTTTGATCTCTGCAGCCACTCCCGAAGGAAAATATCTGGCCCCTCAGCTGGTTGTATGTCTGCCTGCTGATTGCTGCTGGGCGAGTATAAACAGTTGGTTCAGGGGGGCGGCACCAAAACAGTGAGCGAAAAAGAGGCAAACAAGCACCATTAAACCGAGGCTAACTTCTCAGCGAGTCCACCGGGGACCCTTTTTACGTACACACACACAACATAAGTGAGCTGTTGTTGCAAAAAAATATGATCTGTTGCAGCTTCAATCAATTCAACCCGAAGCAGCAGATTCATAGCTCTCATGAATATCCCGCGTTAACCATCGAGCGGATACAGAAAGGCTGGCATTTTGGATGCAATTTGGACGTGACCTTCGCGCTTTGCGCTGCAGCGTGCACGCCGGAAGCTTTAATCGGCTTCCAAACGTAACGTAAGCTCTTACATTAGGCCCAGGTGTCCACACGCCTTCCTCTGCAGCCCGCCTCCTCTCCTCTTGGCCTGTACTTTGTAGGGGAAGAAGTGTGGCACTGATGGCGAGGACAAGATGCCCTAAATCGCAAAGAGCGAGACCCCAATACGTAATTCAGTACTTCACATTTTCTTATTCTTATCGTAGGCCTGGAAATCTCTCAAGTTATTCAAAAGCCAAGTGTCGTGTCTCTCGACCCCTCTTTGTATTGCACACACGACCGACTCTGACTCTCTGTATATTTGCTCTGAATATCTTTTAATTGCCATCCATCGCGTGTGCGCCTTCATTTGCACGCTATACATGCTGTCAATAAAGTATTTAGTGTACTTTCAGCCAGGCAGAATGTTGAGCTAATTAGACATCCACCCACATGGGAATTGAACAGAGGGCACACTCGCTAATGCCAGACTTGATGAGTCCTTAGAAGGCGTGTGGGATTATGTATCACTGAGAAAATAATTGGCTTTGAATAAAAAAAAAATATATATATACGTTTGGCACAAACGTCATGACGTGGCTCACATGTTTGCACAACATTCCCCTGATAGTCACCCGACTCAGGAGTTCATTCCCACAATGCAACAGAGTGAATGTATCCGGTGATGCTTTTTACAAGAGGCTACACATCTTGCACCGGAGGATGACTCTGCAGTTGCATGCTATGTGTTTATTCTGTTCCTAATGTGACTGGGTTCTGTGTGTGTGTGTGTGTGTGTGTTTGGGAGGTGGGGAACCACACACACACACACACACACTCACAAGCCAGGTAGCCGCCGTTCAACCATGAACGAGTACCAACACTTATCCCCCGTGTCATATTTCGACATGGTTCACTCGCTGGGCACGGTTGCTGGATAGTAGGCAATCATGGAGTATTTCTCAGCTGTCAGTGACAGCCGTCCCTGTCAAGCGACCAGCCGCCCTCCTCGGCCTCGCCTTCTTGTCATCCGCGGCGGAGGAAGGACTTGCCTCGAAGCAGTCGCATGGCTGAAACGTCGTCATGTGCCTCACTAGGAGCAAGAGTGTGAAATGTCTTGTAGAGCATCCTTATAAAAGGGGGAGAGAATTAGAGGGGAGTTGATGAATATCATTTCTTGTCTTGTTTCATACTTTAATGTTGCTTAAAATTGTTTCTTGCAGCAAAATATCCTCCCTGGCCTGCGGGGATTTGTAACGTCTCTGCGGTGCGTTTTAGGAAAAATAATTTCGCAAAACGGCTGTGACATTTGCCATTCAGCATCAGCAAATGACTGACATGGGAACGCTGTATATGTGCATATGTATATGTTCAACATTGGAGTAAGTGCACAACCTTTTCTGGAATATATGGTGTGACAGAGTGATATCTATACTTGGCACAGGGAGGCTTACAGGAAACATTTATCTTAAGCATCTCAGATGACTTTTCTCAGACGTCTGCCAGCATATTAAAGAGCAAACGGGGGTTTCTTCCCTCCAAGACGGACTTACAGATTTATACTGTAATGTTGCAGAGTGATGGATATCAGAAATATCCCAGCGTTAACCCAGAACGCTGCTCCGTAAGCCCGCAGGAGGGATCTTCTTTCAGATCCCTCAGTGACACGTCCCTTTTCAGGCAATGCAGAATAATTGAAAATGCAATAATATGATAAGGAGTGCTGTCTGCAGGCAGTGATATATGTGCTGGTTGAGTGTTATATGAGCAGAGAAGACAACACTGCAGATATTTTAATTTTATAAAAGAGGTAGAAAGAGATAATCCACGTTGTGTGCCGAGTTCTTTGTCTGCTGGCCGCTTTCTCGGTTTTGAAAGTGGACTAAAAAACATTTTTTACGACAGTGAAAAGCTTTCAAACCCTGAGAGAGAATTTAAAAATATAAAGAAACAACAAGGATTGAATGTTGAGATTGTGATGAGAAATAAAGGCCTCTTTCTCTTTGCTATGCTGGATGCTCTCCTCCTGTTAGTCACATGGAGCACTTCATCCACACTGATGATGGGAAGCCGACCGCTGAAATCAGTCACTGTTACGACTTCAAAGCGGGGGGGTGGAGGGGGGGCTGTGGGACGATGCCAGAAAACAAAGGTCAGCGCGGCCTCGTTTGTGTCGTCAAACGTCTTCTTGTGTAACGCCTCGAGCGGAAATCCAAAATCTGCTGTTACTGTATTTCGAGCACGTTGTTTATTCGAGGCAAGTCTGAATTTGTAACGCAATCCAACTCGTCTTGAGTGAATTTTCTTCCTTGAGTGCGCGCTTATTCCTTTCCTCGTCGAGAGTCAGAAGAGAGGGCTGACCCAACGACGTCACTGTGGGATGAATACAAAGCCGAGACACGCTTAGCTTAGCTTAGCCTAGCTTAGCTTAGCTTAGCGTGAAGACAGCGAAGCTATGGCTCCGTCCAAAAGGTAAAAGAATCTGCCTCTAAAAGCTCAATATTTTGCACATCAGATTGTGTTTGCTTCACCATGTGCACACACAAAAAAACACCGAAAAACTCCTGGAAGGCACTGATTCCATCCAGGAACACATGACGCCCCGTGAAAACCACGACCTGTAAGAGGATTTTGTTTTCGGGCAGAGCCAGACGAGCTATTATCGTCTCATCTGACTCTTACCAAGAAAGAGAAAAAAAGGGTTTTTCTGTGCTCGTCATAATAAACGAGTCACAAGTCTTCTAAGACATTTGATTTAATCAAACAGAGTCAAAGTCAAAGCGTCGCCTCCATTTGGTCAATGCACTTTGTCGGATTAAAAGCACACATGAAGATCTCATGTGACTTCATAAATGATGGGTGCGTGTTTTGGTTTCAGGTGGGTTTTTTTGTGTGCGGCAAACATCCGTAGT